>NW_027478077.1:0-33188 GCF_051020955.1 Megalopta genalis | reverse complement strand
ATCGATTGAAATCGCTCTTTCGCACGAATATGAATCGAAATCGTGTGTTTCGCATCATATTGAAGCTAAATCGTTTGTTTCGTGTGGACTTAAAGCTAATTCGTGTATTTCGCATGTATCTGAAGCTAAATTGTTCATTTCGCATGAATTTGAAGCTAAATCGTTTGTTTAAAATCGCTATTTCGTACGAATTTGAGTCGAAAACGTGTATTTCGCATGATATTGACGCTAAATCGTTTGTCTTGCGCGGATTTGAGGCAAATTCGTGTATACCGCATGAATCTGAAGCTAAATTGTTCATTTCGCGTGAATTTGAAGCTAAATCGATCGTTTAAAATCGCTATTTCGCTCGAATTTGGATCGAAATCGTGTGTTTCGCATGATATTGAAGTTAAATCGTTTGTTTGGTGTGGATTTAAAGCTAATTCGTGTATTTCGCATGAATCTGAATCTAAATTGTTCATTTCGCATGAATTTGAAGCTAAATCGATCATTCAAAATCGCTCTTTCGCACGAATTTGAATCGAAACCGTGTGTTTCGCATGATATTGAAGTTAAATCGTTTGTTTCGTGTGGATCTAAATCTAATTCGTGTATTTCGCATGAATCTGAAGCTAAAAAATTCATTTGGCATGAATTTGAAGCTAAATCGTTTGTTTAAAATCGCTATTTCGTACAAATTTGAGTCGAAATCGTGTATTTCGCATGATATTGACGCTAAATCGTTTCTCTCGCGTGGGTTTGAAGCAAATTCGTGTATTTCGCATGAATCAGAAGTTACATTGTACATTTCGCATGAATTTGAAGCTAAATCGATCATTCAAAATCGCTCTTTCGCACGAATTTGAATCGAAACCGTGTGTTTCGCATGATATTGTAGTAAAATCGTTTGTTTCGTGTAGATTTGAAGCAAATTCGTGTATTTCGCATGAATCTGAAGGTAAATTGTTCATTTCGCATGAATTTGAAGCTAAATCGAACGATTGAAATCGCTGTTTCTCCCGAATTTGAATCGAAATCGTGTGTTTCGCATGATATTGAAGTTAAATCGTTTGTTTCGTGTGGATTTAAAGCTAATTCGTGTATTTCGCATGAATCTGAAGCTAAAAAGTTCATTTGGCATGAATTTGAAGCTAAATCGTTTGTTTAAAATCGCTATTTCGTACAAATTTGAGTCGAAATCGTGTATTTCGCATGATATTGACGCTAAATCGTTTGTCTTGCGCGGATTTGAGGCAAATTCGTGCATATCGCATGAATCTGAAGCTAAATTGTTCATTTCGCGTAAATTTGAATCTAAATCGATCGTTTAAAATCGCTATGTCGCTCGAATTTGGATCGAAATCGTGTGTTTCGCATGATATTGAAGTTAAATCGTTTGTTTCGTGTGGATTTAAAGCTAATTCGTGTATTTCGCATGAATCTGAAGCTAAATTGTTCATTTCGCATGAATTTGAAGCTAAATCGATCATTCAAAATCGCTCTTTCGCACGAATTTGAATCGAAACCGTGTGTTTCGCATGATATTGAAGTAAAATCGTTTGTTTCGTGTAGATTTGAAGCAAATTCGTGTATTTCGCTTGAATCGGAAGCTAAATTGTTCATTTCGCATGAATTTGAAGCTAAATCGATCGATTGAAATCGCTGTTTCTCACGAATTTGAATCGAAATCGTGTGTTTCGCATGATATTGAAGTTAAATCGTTTGTTTCGTGTGGCTTTAAAGCTAATTCGTGTATTTCGCATGAATCTGAAGCAAAATTGTTAATTTCGTATGAATTTGAAGCTGAATCGATCGATTGAAATCGCTGTTTCGCACGAATATGAATCGAAATCGTGTGTTTCGCATGATATTGAAGTTAAATCGTTTGTTTCGTGTGGATTTAAAGCTAATTCGTGTAATTCGCATGAATCTGAAGCTAAATTGTTCATTTCGCATGAATTTGAAGCTAAATCGTTTGTTTAAAATCGCTATTTCGTACGAATTTGAGTCGAAAACGTGTATTTCGCATGATATTGACGCTAAATCGTTTGTCTTGCGCGGATTTGAGGCAAATTCGTGTATATCGCATGAATCTGAAGCTAAATTGTTCATTTCGCATGAATTTGAAGCTAAATCGATCGTTTAAAATCGCTGTTTCGTACGAATTTGAATCGAAATCGTGTATTTCGCATGATATTGACGCTAAATCGTTTGTCTGGCGTGCTTTTAAAGCTAATTCGTGTATTTCGCATGAATCTGAAGCTAAATTGTTCATTTCGCATGAATTTGAAGCTAAATCGTTTATTTAAAATCGCTATTTCGTACGAATTTGAGTCGAAATCGTGTATTTCGCATGATATTGACGCTAAATCGTTTCTCTCGCGTGGATTTGAAGCAAATTCGTGTACTTCGCATGAATCAGAAGTAAAATTGTACATTTCGCATGAATTTGAAGCTAAATCGATCATTCAAAATCGCTCTTTCGCACGAATTTGAATCGAAACCGTGTGTTTCGCATGATACTGAAGTAAAATCCTTTGTTTCGTGTAGATTTGAAGCAAATTCGTGTATTTCGCATGAATCTGAAGCTAAATTGTTCATTTCGCATGAATTTGAAGCTAAATCGATCGATTGAAATCGCTGTTTCTCACGAATTTGAATCGAAATCGTGTGTTTCGCATGATATTGAAGTTAAATCGTTTGTTTCGTGTGGATTTAAAGCTAATTCGTGTATTTCGCATGAATCTGAAGCTAAATTGTTCATTTCGCATGAATTTGAAGCTAAATCGTTTGTTTAAAATCGCTATTTCGTACGAATTTGAGTCGAAAACGTGTATTTCGCATGATATTGACGCTAAATCGTTTGTTTCGCGCGGATTTGAGGCAAATTCGTGTATATCGCATGAATCTGAAGCTAAATTGTTCATTTCGCATGAATTTGAAGCTAAATCGATCGTTTAAAATCGCTGTTTCGCACGAATTTGAATCGAAATCGTGTATTTCGCATGATCTTGACGCTAAATCGTTTGTCTGGAGTGGATTTAAAGCTAATTCGTGTATTTCGCATGAATCTGAAGCTAAATTGTTCATTTCGCGTGAATTTGAAGCTAAATCGATCGTTTAAAATCGCTATTTCGCTCGAATTTGAATCGAAATCGTGTGTTTCGCATGATTTTTAAGTTAAATCGTTTGTTTCGTGTGGATTTAAAGCTAATTCGTGTATTTCGCATGAATCTGAAGCTAAATTGTTCATTTCGCATGAATTTGAAGCTAAATCGATCATTCAAAATCGCTCTTTCGCACGAATTTGAATCGAAACCGTGTGTTTCGCATGATATTAAAGTTAAATCGTTTGTTTCGTGTGGATTTAAAGCTAATTCGTGTATTTCGCATGAATCTGAAGCTAAAAAGTTCATTTGGCATGAATTTGAAGCTAAATCGTTTGTTTAAAATCGCTATTTCGTACAAATTTGAGTCGAAATCGTGTATTTCGCATGATATTGACGCTAAATCGTTTCTCTCGCGTGGGTTTGAAGCAAATTCGTGTATTTCGCATGAATCAGAAGTTAAATTGTACATTTCGCATGAATTTGAAGCTAAATCGATCATTCAAAATCGCTCTTTCGCACGAATTTGAATCGAAACCGTGTATTTCGCATGATATTGACGCTAAATCGTTTGTCTGGCGTGGATTTAAAGCTAATTCGTGTATTTCGCATGAATTTGAAGCAAAATTGTTCATTTCGCATGAATTTGAAGCTAAATCGATCGATTGAAATCGCTGTTTCGCACGAATATGAATCGAAATCGTGTGTTTCGCATGATATTGAAGTTAAATCGTTTGTTTCGTGTGGATTTAAAGCTAATTCGTGTATTTCGCATGTATCTGAAGCTAAATTGTTCATTTCGCATGAATTTGAAGCTAAATCGTTTGTTTAAAATCGCTATTTCGTACGAATTTGAGTCGAAAACGTGTATTTCGCATGATATTGACGCTAAATCGTTTCTCTCGCGTGGATTTGAAGCAAATTCGTGTATTTCGCATGAATCAGAAGTAAAATTGTACATTTCGCATGAATTTGAAGCTAAATCGATCATTCAAAATCGCTCTTTCGCACGAATTTGAATCGAAACCGTGTGTTTCGCATGATACTGAAGTAAAATCGTTTGTTTCGTGTAGATTTGAAGCAAATTCGTGTATTTCGCATGAATCTGAAGCTAAATTGTTCATTTCGCATGAATTTGAAGCTAAATCGATCGATTGAAATCGCTGTTTCTCACGAATTTGAATCGAAATCGTGTGTTTCGCATGATATTGAAGTTAAATCGTTTGTTTCGTGTGGATTTAAAGCTAATTCGTGTATTTCGCATGAATCTGAAGCTAAATTGTTCATTTCGCATGAATTTGAAGCTAAATCGTTTGTTTAAAATCGCTATTTCGTACGAATTTGAGTCGAAAACGTGTATCTCGCATGATATTGACGCTAATTCGTTTGTCTCGCGCGGATTTGAGGCAAATTCGTGTATATCGCATGAATCTGAAGCTAAATTGTTCATTTCGCATGAATTTGAAGCTAAATCCATCGTTTAAAATCGCTGTTTCGCACGAATTTGAATCGAAATCGTGTATTTCGCATGATATTGACGCTAAATCGTTTGTCTGGAGTGGATTTAAAGCTAATTCGTGTATTTCGCATGAATCTGAAGCTAAATTGTTCATTTCGCGTGAATTTGAAGCTAAATCGATCGTTTAAAATCGCTATTTCGCTCGAATTTGAATCGAAATCGTGTGTTTCGCATGATTTTGAAGTTAAATCGTTCGTTTCGTGTGGATTTAAAGCTAATTCGTGTATTTCGCATGAATCTGAAGCTAAATTGTTCATTTCGCATGAATTTGAAGCTAAATCGTTTGTTTAAAATCGCTATTTCGCACGAATTTGAGTCGAAATCGTGTATTTCGCATAATATTGACGCAAAATCGTTTGTATCGCGTGGATTTGAAGCAAATTCGTGTATTTCGCATGAATCTGAAGCTAAATTGTTCATTTCTCATGAATTTGAACCTAAATCGATCGATTGAAATCGCTGTTTCGCTCGAATTTGAATCGAAATCGGGTGTTTCGCATGATATTGAAGTTAAATCGTTTGTTTCGTGTGGATTTAAAGCTAATTCGTGTATTTCGCATGAATCTGAAGCTAAATTGTTCATTTCGCATGAATTTGAAGCTAAATCGATCGTTTAAAATCGCTGTTTCGTACGAATTTGAATCGAAATCGTGTATTTTCGCATGATATTGACGCTAAATCGTTTGTCTGGCGTGGATTTAAAGCTAATTCGTGTATTTCGCATGAATCTGAAGCTAAATTGTTCATTTCGCATGAATTTGAAGCTAAATCGTTTATTTAAAATCGCTATTTCGTACGAATTTGAGTCGAAATCGTGTATTTCGCATGATATTGACGCTGAATCGTTTCTCTCGCGTGGATTTGAAGCAAATTCGTGTACTTCGCATGAATCAGAAGTAAAACTGTACATTTCGCATGAATTTGAAGCTAAATCGATCATTCAAAATCGCTCTTTCGCACGAATTTGAATCGAAACCGTGTGTTTCGCATGATACTGAAGTAAAATCGTTTGTTTCGTGTGGCTTTAAAGCTAATTCGTGTATTTCGCATGAATCTGAAGCAAAATTGTTAATTTCGTATGAATTTGAAGCTAAATCGATCGATTGAAAATCGCTGTTTCGCACGAATATGAATCGAAATCGTGTGTTTCGCATGATATTGAAGTTGAATCGTTTGTTTCGTGTGTATTTAAAGCTAATTCGTGTATTTCGCATGAATCTGAAGCTAAATTGTTCATTTCGCATGAATTTGAAGCTAAATCGTTTGTTTAAAATCGCTATTTCGTACGAATTTGAGTCGAAAACGTGTATTTCGCATGATATTGACGCTAAATCGTTTGTCTTGCGCGGATTTGAGGCAAATTCGTGTATATCGCATGAATCTGAAGCTAAATTGTTCATTTCGCATGAATTTGAAGCTAAATCGATCGTTTAAAATCGCTGTTTCGCACGAATTTGAATCGAAATCGTGTATTTCGCATGATATTGACGCTAAATCGTTTGTCTGGCGTGGATTTAAAGCTAATTCGTGTATTTCGCATGAATCTGAAGCTAAATTGTTCATTTCGCATGAATTTGAAGCTAAATCGTTTATTTAAAAGCGCTATTTCGTACGAATTTGAGTCGAAATCGTGTATTTCGCATGATATTGACGCTAAATCATTTGTCTCGCGAGGAGCTGAAGCAAATTCGTGTATTTCGCATGAATCTGAAGCTAAATTGTTCATTTCGCATGAATTTGAAGCTAAATCGATCATTCTAAATCGCTCTTTCGCACGAATTTGAATCGAACCCGTGTGTTTCGCATGATATTGAAGTAAAATCGTTTGTTTCGTGTAGATTTGAAGCAAATTCGTGTATTTCGCATGAATCTGAAGCTAAATTGTTCATTTCGCATGAATTTGAAGCTAAATCGATCGATTGAAATCGCTGTTTCTCACGAATTTGAATCGAAATCGTGTGTTTCGCATGATATTGAAGTTAAATCGTTTGTTTCGTGTGGCTTTAAAGCTAATTCGTGTATTTCGCATGAATCTGAAGCAAAATTGTTAATTTCGTATGAATTTGAAGCTAAATCGATCGATTGAAATCGCTGTTTCGCACGAATATGAATCGAAATCGTGTGTTTCGCATGATATTGAAGTTGAATCGTTTGTTTCGTGTGTATTTAAAGCTAATTCGTGTATTTCGCATGAATCTGAAGCTAAATTGTTCATTTCGCATGAATTTGAAGCTAAATCGTTTGTTTAAAATCGCTATTTCGTACGAATTTGAGTCGAAAACGTGTATTTCGCATGATATTGACGCTAAATCGTTTGTCTTGCGCGGATTTGAGGCAAATTCGTGTATATCGCATGAATCTGAAGCTAAATTGTTCATTTCGCATGAATTTGAAGCTAAAATCGATCGTTTAAATCGCTGTTTCGCACGAATTTGAATCGAAATCGTGTATTTCGCATGATATTGACGCTAAATCGTTTGTCTGGCGTGGATTTAAAGCTAATTCGTGTATTTCGCATGAATCTGAAGCTAAATTGTTCATTTCGCATGAATTTGAAGCTAAATCGTTTATTTAAAAGCGCTATTTCGTACGAATTTGAGTCGAAATCGTGTATTTCGCATGATATTGACGCTAAATCATTTGTCTCGCGAGGAGCTGAAGCAAATTCGTGTATTTCGCATGAATCTGAAGCTAAATTGTTCATTTCGCATGAATTTGAAGCTAAATCGATCATTCTAAATCGCTCTTTCGCACGAATTTGAATCGAACCCCGTGTGTTTCGCATGATATTGAAGTAAAATCGTTTGTTTCGTGTAGATTTGAAGCAAATTCGTGTATTTCGCATGAAATCTGAAGCTAAATTGTTCATTCCGCATGAATTTGAAGCTAAATCGTTTGTTTAAAATCGCTATTTCGTACGAATTTGAGTCGAAAACGTGTATTTCGCATGATATTGACGCTAAATCGTTTGTCTCGCGCGGATTTGAGGCTAATTCGTGTATATCGCATGAATCTGAAGCTAAATTGTTCGTTTCGCATGAATTTGAAGCTAATCGTTTGTTTAAAATCGCTATTTCGTACGAATTTGAGTCGAAAACGTGTATTTCGCATGATATTGACGCTAAATCGTTTGTCTTGCGCGGATTTGAGGCAAATTCGTGTATATCGCATGAATCTGAAGCAAAATTGTTCATTTCGCATGAATTTGAAGCTAAATCGATCGTTTAAAATCGCTGTTTCGCACGAATTTGAATCGAAATCGTGTATTTCGCATGATATTGACGCTAAATCGTTTGTCTGGCGTGGATTTAAAGCTAATTCGTGTATTTCGCATGAATCTGAAGCTAAATTGTTCATTTCGCGTGAATTTGAAGCTAAATCGATCGTTTAAAATCGCTATTTCGCTCGAATTTGGATCGAAATCGTGTGTTTCGCATGATATTGAAGTTAAATAGTTTGTTTCGTGTGGATTTAAGCTAATTCGTGTATTTCGCATGAATCTGAAGCCAAATCGTTCATTTCGGATGAATTTGAAGCTAAATCGTTCGTTTGAAATCACTATTTCGCACGAATTTGAAGCGAACTCGTGTGTTTCGCATGATATTGAAGTTAAATCCTTTGTTTCGTGTGGATTTAAAGCTAATTCGTGTATTTCGCATGAATCTGAAGCTAAATTGTTCAGTTGGCATGAATTTGAAGCTAAATCGTTTGTTTAAAATCGCTATCTCGTACGAATTTGAGTCGAAATCGTGTATTTCGTATGATATTGACGCTAATTCGTTTGTCTCGCGTGGATTTGAAGCAGAATCGTGTATTTCGCATGAATCTGGAGCTAAATTGTTCATTTCGCATGAATTTGAAGCTAAATCGATCGATTAAAATAGCTATTTCGCACGAATTTGAATCGAAGTCGTGTGTTTCGCATGATATTAAAGTTGAATCGTTTGTTTCGCGTATTCTAAAGCTAATTCGTGTATTTCGCATGAATCTGAAGCTAAATTGTTCATTTCGCATGAATTTGAAGCTAAATCGATCGATTAAAATCGCTATTTCGCACGAATATGAATCGAAGTCGTGTGTTTCGCATGATATTAAAGTTGAATCGTTTGTTTCGCGTATTTTAAAGCTAATTCGTGTATTTCGCATGAATCTGAAGCTAAATTGTTCATTTCGCATGAATCTGAAGCTAAATCGTTTGTTTAAAATCGCTATTACGCACGAATTTGAGTCGAAATCGTGTATTTCGCATGATATTGACGCTAAATCGTTTGTCTCGCGTGGATTTGAAGCAGATTCGTGTATTTCGCATGAATCTGAAGCTAAATTGTTCATTTCGCATGAATTTGAAGCTAAATCGATCGATTAAAATCGCTATTTCGCACGAATTTGAATCGACATCGTATGTTTCGCATGATATTGATGTTAAATCGTTTGTTTCGTGAGGATTTGAGGCTAATCCGTGTATTTCGCATGAATCAGAAGCTAAATTTTTCATTTCCCATGAATTTGAATCAAATCGTTCGTTTAAAATCACTATTTCGCACGAATTTGAAGCGAAATCGTGTGTTTCGCATGATATTGAAGTTGAATCGTTTGATTCGCTTGATTTAAAGCTAATTCGTGTATTTCGCATGAATCTGAAGCCAAATCGTTCATTTCGCATGAATTTTGAAGCTAAATCGTTCGTTTAAAAAACTATTTCACACGAATTTGAAGCGAACTCGTGTGTTTCGCATGATATTGAAGTTAAATCGTTTGTTTCGTGTGGATTTAAAGCTAATTCGTGCATTTCTCATGATTCTGAAGCTAAATTGTTGATTTGGCATGAATCTGAAGCTAAATCGTTTGTTTAAAATCGCTATTACGCACGAATTTGAGTCGAAATCGTGTATTTCGTATGATATTGACGCTAAATCGTTTGTTCCGTGAGGATTTGTGGATAATCCGTGTATTTCGCATGAATCTGAAGCCAAATCGTTCATTTCGGATGAATTTGAAGCTAAATCGTTCGTTTAAAATCACTACATCGCACGAATTTGAAACGAACTCGTGTGTTTCGCATGATATTGAAGTTAAATCGTTTGTTTCGTGTGGATTTAAAGCTAATTCGTGTATTTCGCATGAATCTGAAGCTAAATTGTTCATTTCGCATGAATTTGGAGCTAAATCGATGGTTTAAAATCGCTATTTCGTACGAATTTGAGTCGATATCGTGTGTTTTGCATGATATTGACGCTAAATCGTTTGTCTGGCGTGGATTTAAAGCTAATTCGTGTATTTCGCATGAATCTGAAGCTAAATTGTTCATTTCGCATGAATCTGAAGCTAAATCGATCGATTAAAATCGCTATTTCGCACGAATATGAATCGAAGTCGTGTGTTTCGCATGATATTAAAGTTGAATCGTTTGTTTCGCGTATTTTAAAGCTAATTCGTGTATTTCGCATGAATCTGAAGCTAAATTGTTCATTTCCCATGAATCTGAAGCTAAATCGTTTGTTTAAAATCGCTATTACGCACGAATTTGAGTCGAAATCGTGTATTTCGCATGATATTGACGCTAAATCGTTTGTCTCGCGTGGATTTGAAGCAGATTCGTGTATTTCGCATGAATCTGAAGCTAAATTGTTCATTTCGCATGAATTTGAAGCTAAATCGATCGATTAAAATCGCTATTTCGCACGAATTTGAATCGACATCGTATGTTTCGCATGATATTGATGTTAAATCGTTTGTTTCGTGAGGATTTGAGGCTAATCCGTGTATTTCGCATGAATCAGAAGCTAAATTTTTCATTTCCCATGAATTTGAATCAAAATCGTTCGTTTAAAATCACTATTTCGCACGAATTTGAAGCGAAATCGTGTGTTTCGCATGATATTGAAGTTGAATCGTTTGATTCGCTTGATTTAAAGCTAATTCGTGTATTTCGCATGAATCTGAAGCCAAATCGTTCATTTCGCATGAATTTGAAGCTAAATCGTTCGTTTAAAAAAACTATTTCACACGAATTTGAAGCGAACTCGTGTGTTTCGCATGATATTGAAGTTAAATCGTTTGTTTCGTGTGGATTTAAAGCTAATTCGTGCATTTCTCATGATTCTGAAGCTAAATTGTTGATTTGGCATGAATCTGAAGCTAAATCGTTTGTTTAAAATCGCTATTACGCACGAATTTGAGTCGAAATCGTGTATTTCGTATGATATTGACGCTAAATCGTTTGTTCCGTGAGGATTTGTGGATAATCCGTGTATTTCGCATGAATCTGAAGCTAAATTGTTCATTTCTCATGAATTTGAAGCTAAATCGATCGATTGAAATCGCTGTTTCGCACGAACTTGAATCGTTACCGTGTGTTTCGCATGACATTGAAGTTAAATCGTTTGTTTCGTGTGGATTTAAAGCTAATTCGAGTATTTCGCATGAATCTGAAGCTAAATTGTTCATTTAGCATGAATTTGAAGCTAAATCGTTTGTTTAAAATCGCTATCTCGTACGAAGTTGAGTCGAAATCGTGTATTTCGCATGATATTGACGCTAAATCGTTTGTCTCGCGTGGATTTGAAGCAGATTCGTGTATTTCGCATGAATCTGAAGCTAAATTGTTCATTTCGCATGAATTTGAAGCTAAATCGATCGATTAAAATCGCTCTTTCGCACGAATTTGAATCGAAACCGTGTATTTCGCAAGATATTGACGCTAAATCGTTTGTCTTGCGCGGATTTGAGGCAAATTCGTGTATATCGCATGAATCTGAAGCTAAATTGTTCATTTCGCGTGAATTTGAAGCTAAATCGATCGTTTAAAATCGCTATTTCGCTCGAATTTGGATCGAAATCGTGTGTTTCGCATGATATTGAAGTTAAATCGTTTGTTTCGTGTGGATTTAAAGCTAATTCGTGTATTTCGCATGAATCTGAAGCTAAATTGTTCATTTCGTATGAATTTGAAGCTAAATCGATCATTCAAAATCGCTCTTTCGCACGAATTTGAATCGAAACCGTGTGTTTCGCATGATATTGAAGTAAAATCGTTTGTTTCGTGTAGATTTGAAGCAAATTCGTGTATTTCGCATGAATCTGAAGCTAAATTGTTCATTTCGCATGAATTTGAAGCTAAATCGATCGATTGAAATCGCTGTTTCTCACGAATTTGAATCGAAATCGTGTGTTTCGCATGATATTGAAGTTAAATCGTTTGTTTCGTGTGGCTTTAAAGCTAATTCGTGTATTTCGCATGAATCTGAAGCAAAATTGTTAATTTCGTATGAATTTGAAGCTAACTCGATCGATTGAAATCGCTGTTTCGCACGAATATGAATCGAAATCGTGTGTTTCGCATGATATTGAAGTTGAATCGTTTGTTTCGTGTGTATTTAAAGCTAATTCGTGTATTTCGCATGAATCTGAAGCTAAATTGTTCATTTCGCATGAATTTGAAGCTAAATCGTTTGTTTAAAATCGCTATTTCGTACGAATTTGAGTCGAAAACGTGTATTTCGCATGATATTGACGCTAAATCGTTTGTCTTGCGCGGATTTGAGGCAAATTCGTGTATATCGCATGAATCTGAAGCTAAATTGTTCATTTCGCATGAATTTGAAGCTAAATCGATCGTTTAAAATCGCTGTTTCGCACGAATTTGAATCGAAATCGTGTATTTCGCATGATATTGACGCTAAATCGTTTGTCTGGCGTGGATTTAAAGCTAATTCGTGTATTTCGCATGAATCTGAAGCTAAATTGTTCATTTCGCATGAATTTGAAGCTAAATCGTTTATTTAAAAGCGCTATTTCGTACGAATTTGAGTCGAAATCGTGTATTTCGCATGATATTGACGCTAAATCATTTGTCTCGCGAGGAGCTGAAGCAAATTCGTGTATTTCGCATGAATCTGAAGCTAAATTGTTCATTTCGCATGAATTTGAAGCTAAATCGATCATTCTAAATCGCTCTTTCGCACGAATTTGAATCGAACCCGTGTGTTTCGCATGATATTGAAGTAAAATCGTTTGTTTCGTGTAGATTTGAAGCAAATTCGTGTATTTCGCATGAATCTGAAGCTAAATTGTTCATTCCGCATGAATTTGAAGCTAAATCGTTTGTTTAAAATCGCTATTTCGTACGAATTTGAGTCGAAAACGTGTATTTCGCATGATATTGACGCTAAATCGTTTGTCTCGCGCGGATTTGAGGCTAATTCGTGTATATCGCATGAATCTGAAGCTAAATTGTTCGTTTCGCATGAATTTGAAGCTAAATCGTTTGTTTAAAATCGCTATTTCGTACGAATTTGAGTCGAAAACGTGTATTTCGCATGATATTGACGCTAAATCGTTTGTCTTGCGCGGATTTGAGGCAAATTCGTGTATATCGCATGAATCTGAAGCTAAATTGTTCATTTCGCATGAATTTGAAGCTAAATCGATCGTTTAAAATCGCTGTTTCGCACGAATTTGAATCGAAATCGTGTATTTCGCATGATATTGACGCTAAATCGTTTGTCTCGCGTGGATTTAAAGCTAATTCGTGTATTTCGCATGAATCTGAAGCTAAATTGTTCATTTCGCATGAATTTGAAGCTAAATCGTTTATTTAAAATCGCTATTTCGTACGAATTTGAGTCGAAATCGTGTATTTCGCATGATATTGACGCTAAATCATTTGTCTCGCGAGGAGCTGAAGCAAATTCGTGTATTTCGCATGAATCTGAAGCTAAATTGTTCATTTCGCATGAATTTGAAGCTAAATCGATCATTCTAAATCGCTCTTTCGCACGAATTTGAATCGTACCCGTGTGTTTCGCATGATATTGAAGTAAACATCGTTTGTTTCGTGTAGATTTGAAGCAAATTCGTGTATTTCGCATGAATCTGAAGCTAAATTGTTCATTTCGCATGAATTTGAAGCTAAATCGTTTGTTTAAAATCGCTATTTCGTACGAATTTGAGTCGAAAACGTGTATTTCGCATGATATTGACGCTAAATCGTTTGTCTCGCGCGGATTTGAGGCAAATTCGTGTATATCGCATGAATCTGAAGCTAAATTGTTCATTTCGCATGAATTTGAAGCTAAATCGTTTGTTTAAAATCGCTATTTCGTACGAATTTGAGTCGAAAACGTGTATTTCGCATGATATTGACGCTAAATCGTTTGTCTTGCGCGGATTTGAGGCAAATTCGTGTATATCGCATGAATCTGAAGCTAAATTGTTCATTTCGCATGAATTTGAAGCTAAATCGATCGTTTAAAATCGCTGTTTCGCACGAATTTGAATCGAAATCGTGTATTTCGCATGATATTGACGCTAAATCGTTTGTCTGGCGTGGATTTAAAGCTAATTCGTGTATTTCGCATGAATCTGAAGCTAAATTGTTCATTTCGCGTGAATTTGAAGCTAAATCGATCGTTTAAAATCGCTATTTCGCTCGAATTTGGATCGAAATCGTGTGTTTCGCATGATATTGAAGTTAAATAGTTTGTTTCGTGTGGATTTAAGCTAATTCGTGTATTTCGCATGAATCTGAAGCCAAATCGTTCATTTCGGATGAATTTGAAGCTAAATCGTTCGTTTGAAATCACTATTTCGCACGAATATGAATCGAAGTCGTGTGTTTCGCATGATATTAAAGTTGAATCGTTTGTTTCGCGTATTTTAAAGCTAATTCGTGTATTTCGCATGAATCTGAAGCTAAATTGTTCATTTCGCATGAATCTGAAGCTAAATCGTTTGTTTAAAATCGCTATTACGCACGAATTTGAGTCGAAATCGTGTATTTCGCATGATATTGACGCTAAATCGTTTGTCTCGCGTGGATTTGAAGCAGATTCGTGTATTTCGCATGAATCTGAAGCTAAATTGTTCATTTCGCATGAATTTGAAGCTAAATCGATCGATTAAAATCGCTATTTCGCACGAATTTGAATCGACATCGTATGTTTCGCATGATATTGATGTTAAATCGTTTGTTTCGTGAGGATTTGAGGCTAATCCGTGTATTTCGCATGAATCAGAAGCTAAATTTTTCATTTCCCATGAATTTGAATCAAAATCGTTCGTTTAAAATCACTATTTCGCACGAATTTGAAGCGAAATCGTGTGTTCGCATGATATTGAAGTTGAATCGTTTGATTCGCTTGATTTAAAGCTAATTCGGTATTTCGCATGAATCTGAAGCCAAATCGTTCATTTCGCATGAATTTGAAGCTAATCGTTCGTTTAAAAAAAAAACTATTTCACACGAATTTGAAGCGAACTCGTGTGTTTCGCATGATATTGAAGTTAAATCGTTTGTTTCGTGTGGATTAAAGCTAATTCGTGCATTTCTCATGATTCTGAAGCTAAATTGTTGATTTGGCATGAATCTGAAGCTAAATCGTTTGTTAAAAATCGCTATTACGCACGAATTTGAGTCGAAATCGTGTATTTCGTATGATATTGACCTAAATCGTTTGTTCCGTGAGGATTTGTGGATAATCCGTGTAATTCGCATGAATCTGAAGCCAAATCGTTTCATTTCGGATGAATTTGAAGCTAAATCGTTCGTTTAAAATCACTATATCGCACGAATTGAAGCGAACTCGTGTGTTTCGCATGAATATTGAAGTTAAATCGTTTGTTTCGTGTGGATTTAAAGCTAATTCGTGTATTTCGCATGAATCTGAAGCTAAATTGTTTCATTTCGCATGAATTTGGAGCTAAATCGATGGTTTAAAATCGCTATTCGTACGAATTTGAGTCGATATCGTGTGTTTGCATGATATTGACGCTAAATCGTTTGTCTGGCGTGGATTTAAAGCTAATTCGTGTATTTCGCATGAATCTGAAGCTAAATTGTTCATTTCGCATGAATCTGAAGCTAAATCGATCGATTAAAATCGCTATTTCGCACGAATATGAATCGAAATCGTGTGATTCGCATGATATTAAAGTTGAATCGTTTGTTTCGCGTATTTTAAAGCTAATTCGTGTATTTCGCATGAATCTGAAGCTAAATTGTTCATTTCGCATGAATCTGAAGCTAAATCGTTTGTTTAAACTCGCTATTACGCACGAATTTGAGTCGAAATCGTGTATTTCGCATGATATTGACGCTAAATCGTTTGTCTCGCGTGGATTTGAAGCAGATTCGTGTATTTCGCATGAATCTGAAGCTAAATTGTTCATTTCGCATGATTTTGAAGCTAAATCGATCGATTAAAATCGCTATTTCGCACGAATTTGAATCGACATCGTATGTTTCGCATGATATTGAAGTTAAATCGTTTGTTTTCGTGAGGATTTGAGGCTAATCCGTGTATTTCGCATGAATCAGAAGCTAAATTTTTCATTTCCCATGAATTTGAATCAAAATCGTTCGTTTAAATCACTATTTCGCACGAATTTGAAGCGAAATCGTGTGTTTCGCATGATATTGAAGTTGAATCGTTTGATTCGCTTGATTTAAAGCTAATTCGTGTATTTCGCATGAATCTGAAGCCAAATCGTTCATTTAGCATGAATTTGAAGCTAAATCGTTTGTTTAAAAATCGCTATCTCGTACGAAGTTGAGTCGAAATCGTGTATTTCGCATGATATTGACGCTAAATCGTTTGTCTCGCGTGGATTTGAAGCAGATTCGTGTATTTCGCATGAATCTGAAGCTAAATTGTTCATTTCGCATGAATTTGAAGCTAAATCGATCGATTAAAATCGCTATTTCGCACGAATTTGGAATCGACATCGTATGTTTCGCATGATATTGATGTTAAATCGTTTGTTTCGTGAGGATTTGAGGCTAATCCGTGTATTTCGCATGAATCAGAAGCTAAATTTTTCATTTCCCATGAATTTGAATCAAAATCGTTCGTTTAAAATCACTATTTCGCACGAATTTGAAGCGAAATCGTGTGTTTCGCATGATATTGAAGTTGAATCGTTTGATTCGCTTGATTTAAAGCTAATTCGTGTATTTCGCATGAATCTGAAGCCAAATCGTTCATTTCGCATGAATTTGAAGCTAAATCGTTCGTTTAAAAAAACTATTTCGCACGAATTTGAAGCGAACTCGTGTGTTTCGCATGATATTGAAGTTAAATCGTTTGTTTCGTGTGGATTTAAAGCTAATTCGTGTATTTCGCATGAATCTGAAGCTAAATTGTTCATTTCGCATGAATTTGGAGCTAAATCGATGGTTTAAAATCGCTATTTCGTACGAATTTGAGTCGATATCGTGTGTTTTGCATGATATTGACGCTAAATCGTTTGTCTGGCGTGGATTTAAAGCTAATTCGTGTATTTCGCATGAATCTGAAGCTAAATTGTTCATTTCGCATGAATCTGAAGCTAAATCGATCGATTAAAATCGCTATTTCGCACGAATATGATCGAAGTCGTGTGTTTCGCATGATATTAAAGTTGAATCGTTTGTTTCGCGTATTTTAAAGCTAATTCGTGTATTTCGCATGAATCTGAAGCTAAATTGTTCATTTCGCATGAATCTGAAGCTAAATCGTTTGTTTAAAATCGCTATTACGCACGAATTTGAGTCGAAATCGTGTATTTCGCATGATATTGACGCTAAATCGTTTGTCTCGCGTGGATTTGAAGCAGATTCGTGTATTTCGCATGAATCTGAAGCTAAATTGTTCATTTCGCATGAATTTG
The DNA here is from genome assembly GCF_051020955.1 of Megalopta genalis. NCBI lineage: Eukaryota > Metazoa > Arthropoda > Insecta > Hymenoptera > Halictidae > Megalopta > Megalopta genalis. Next base: position 15,932 of record NW_027478077.1, on the reverse strand, counting down.
AAGCTAAATCGATCGATTAAAATCGCTATTTCGCACGAATTTGAATCGACATCGTATGTTTCGCATGATATTGATGTTAAATCGTTTGTTTCGTGAGGATTTGAGGCTAATCCGTGTATTTCGCATGAATCAGAAGCTAAATTTTTCATTTCCCATGAATTTGAATCAAAATCGTTCGTTTAAAATCACTATTTCGCACGAATTTGAAGCGAAATCGTGTGTTTCGCATGATATTGAAGTTGAATCGTTTGATTCGCATGATTTAAAGCTAATTCGTGTATTTCGCATGAATCTGAAGCCAAATCGTTCATTTCGCATGAATTGAAGCTAAATCGTTCGTTTAAAAAAACTATTTCACACGAATTTGAAGCGAACTCGTGTGTTTCGCATGATATTGAAGTTAAATCGTTTGTTTCGTGTGGATTTAAAGCTAATTCGTGCATTTCTCATGATTCTGAAGCTAAATTGTTGATTTGGCATGAATCTGAAGCTAAATCGTTTTGTTTAAAATCGCTATTACGCACGAATTTGAGTCGAAATCGTGTATTTCGTATGATATTGACGCTAAATCGTTTGTTCCGTGAGGATTTGTGGATAATCCGTGTATTTCGCATGAATCTGAAGCTAAATTGTTCATTTCTCATGAATTTGAAGCTAAATCGATCGATTGAAATCGCTGTTTCGCACGAACTTGAATCGTTACCCGTGTGTTTCGCATGACATTGAAGTTAAATCGTTTGTTTCGTGTGGATTTAAAGCTAATTCGAGTATTTCGCATGATTCTGAGCTAAATTGTTCATTTAGCATGAATTTGAAGCTAAATCGTTTGTTTAAAATCGCTATCTCGTACGAAGTTGAGTCGAAATCGCTATTTCGCACGAATTTGAATCGACATCGTATGTTTCGCATGATATTGATGTTAAATCGTTTGTTTCGTGAGGATTTGAGGCTAATCCGTGTATTTCGCATGAATCAGAAGCTAATTTTTCATTTCCCATGAATTTGAATCAAAATCGTTCGTTTAAAATCACTATTTCGCACGAATTAGAAGCGAAATCGTGTGTTTCATATGATATTGACGCTAAATTGTTTGTCTCGCTTGGATTTGAAGCAGATTCGTGTATTTCGCATGAATCTCAAGCTAAATTGTTCATTTCGCATGAATTTGAAGCTAAATCGATCGATTAAAATCGCTATTTCGCACGAATTTGAATCGACATCGTATGTTTCGCATGATATTGATGTTAAATCGTTTGTTTCGTGAGGATTTGAGGCTAATCCGTGTATTTCGCATGAATCAGAAGCTAAATTTTTCATTTCCCATGAATTTGAATCAAAATCGTTCGTTTAAAATCACTATTTCGCACGAATTTGAAGCGAAATCGTGTGTTTCGCATGATATTGAAGTTGAATCGTTTGATTCGCTTGATTTAAAGCTAATTCGGGTATTTCGCATGAATCTGAAGCCAAATCGTTCATTTCGCATGAATTTGAAGCTAAATCGTTCGTTTAAAAAAACTATTTCGCACGAATTTGAAGCGAACTCGTGTGTTTCGCATGATATTGAAGTTAAATCGTTTGTTTCGTGTGGATTTAAAGCTAATTCGTGCATTTCTCATGATTCTGAAGCTAAATTGTTGATTTGGCATGAATCTGAAGCTAAATCGTTTGTTTAAAATCGCTATTACGCACGAATTTGATTCGAAATCGTGTATTTCGTATGATATTGACGCTAAATCGTTTGTTCCGTGAGGATTTGTGGATAATCCGTGTATTTCGCATGAATCTGAAGCTAAATTGTTCATTTCTCATGAATTTGAAGCTAATCGATCGATTGAAATCGCTGTTTCGCACGAACTTGAATCGTTACCGTGTGTTTCGCATGACATTGAAGTTAAATCGTTTGTTTCGTGTGGATTTAAAGCTAATTCGAGTATTTCGCATGAATCTGAAGCTAAATTGTTCATTTAGCATGAATCCTGAAGCTAAATCGTTTGTTTAAAATCGCTATTACGCACGAATTTGAGTCGAAATCGTGTATTTCGCATGATATTGACGCTAAATCGTTTGTCTCGCGTGGATTTGAAGCAGATTCGTGTACTTCGCATGAATCTGAAGCTAAATTGTTCATTTCGCATGAATTTGAAGCTAAATCGATCGATTAAAATCGCTATTTCGCACGAATTTGAATCGACATCGTATGTTTCGCATGATATTGATGTTAAATCGTTTGTTTCGTGAGGATTTGAGGCTAATCCGTGTATTTCGCATGAATCAGAAGCTAAATTTTTCATTTCCCATGAATTTGAATCAAAATCGTTCGTTTAAAATCACTATTTCGCACGAATTTGAAGCGAAATCGTGTGTTTCATATGATATTGACGCTAAATTGTTTGTCTCGCTTGGATTTGAAGCAGATTCGTGTATTTCGCATGAATCTCAAGCTAAATTGTTCATTTCGCATGAATTTGAAGCTAAATCGATCGATTAAAATCGCTATTTCGCACGAATATGAATCGAAGTCGTGTGTTTCGCATGATATTAAAGTTGAATCGTTTGTTTCGCGTATTTTAAAGCTAATTCGTGTATTTCGCATGAATCTGAAGCTAAATTGTTCATTTCGCATGAATCTGAAGCTAATCGTTTGTTTAAAATCGCTATTACGCACGAATTTGAGTCGAAATCGTGTATTTCGCATGATATTGACGCTAAATCGTTTGTCTCGCGTGGATTTGAAGCAGATTCGTGTATTTCGCATGAATCTGAAGCTAAATTGTTCATTTCGCATGAATTTGAAGCTAAATCGATCGATTAAAATCGCTATTCGCACGAATTTGAATCGACATCGTATGTTTCGCATGATATTGATGTTAAATCGTTTGTTTCGTGAGGATTTGAGGCTAATCCGTGTATTTCGCATGAATCAGAGCTAAATTTTTCATTTCCCATGAATTTGAATCAAAATCGTTCGTTTAAAATCACTATTTCGCACGAATTTGAAGCGAAATAGTGTGTTTCGCATGATATTGAAGTTGAATCGTTTGATTCGCTTGATTTAAAGCTAATTCGGGTATTTCGCATGAATCTGAAGCCAAATCGTTCATTTCGCATGAATTTGAAGCTAAATCGTTCGTTTAAAAAAACTATTTCGCACGAATTTGAAGCGAACTCGTGTGTTTCGCATGATATTGAAGTTAAATCGTTTGTTTCGTGTGGATTTAAAGCTAATTCGTGCATTTCTCATGATTCTGAAGCTAAATTGTTGATTTGGCATGAATCTGAAGCTAAATCGTTTGTTTAAAATCGCTATTACGCACGAATTTGAGTCGAAATCGTGTATTTCGTATGATATTGACGCTACATCGATTGTTCCGTGAGGATTTGTGGATAATCCGTGTATTTCGCATGAATCTGAAGCTAAATTGTACATTTCCCACGAATTAGAAGCAAATCATTTGTTTAAAATCGCTATTTCGCACGAATTTGAACCGACATCGTATGTTTCGCATGATATTGAAGTTAAATCGTTTGTTTCGCGAGGATTTTGAGCTAATCCGTGCATTTCGCATGAATCTGAAGCTAAATTGTTCATTTCCCATTTATTTGAAGCTAAATCGTTCGTTTAAAATCACTATTTAGCACGAATTTGAATCGAAATCGTGTGTTTAGCATGATATTGAAGTGAAATCGTTTGTTTCGTGAGGATTTGACGCTAATCCGTGTATTTCGCATGAATCTAGAAGCTAAATTGTTCATTTCACACGAATTTGAATCTAAATCGTTCGTTTAAAATCACTATTTCGCACGAATTTGAAGCGAAATCGTGTATTTCATATGATATTGACACTAAATTGTTTGTCTCGCGTGGATTTGAAGCAGATTCGTGTATTTCGCATGAATCTCAAGCTAAATTGTTCATTTCGCATGAATTTGAAGCTAAATCGATCGATTAAAATCGCTATTTCGCACGAATATGAATCGAAGTCGTGTGTTTCGCATGATATTAAAGTTGAATCGTTTGTTTCGCGTATTTTAAAGCTAATTCGTGTATTTCGCATGAATCTGAAGCTAAATTGTTCATTTCGCATGAATCTGAAGCTAAATCGTTTGTTTAAAATCGCTATTACGCACGAATTAGAGTCGAAATCGTCTATTTCGCATGATATTGACGCTAAATCGTTTGTCTCGCGTGGATTTGAAGCAGATTCGTGTATTTCGCATGAATCAGAAGCTAAATTGTTCATTTCGCATGAATTTGAATCAAAATCGTTCGTTTAAAATCACTATTTCGCACGAATTTGAAGCGAAATCGTGTGTTTCGCATGATATTGAAGTTGAATCGTTTGATTCGCTTGATTTAAAGCTAATTCGTGTATTTCGCATGAATCTGAAGCCAATCGTTCATTTCGCATGAATTTGAAGCTAAATCGTTCGTTTAAAAAACTATTTCGAACGAATTTGAAGCGAACTCGTGTGTTTCGCATGATATTGAAGTTAAATCGTTGGTTTCGTGTGGATTTAAAGCTAATTCGTGCATTTCTCATGATTCTGAAGCTAAATTGTTGATTTGGCATGAATCTGAAGCTAAATCGTTTGTTTAAAATCGCTATTTCGTACGAATTTGAGTCGAAATCGTGTATTTCGCATGATATTGACGCTAAATCGTTTGTCTCGCGTGGATTTGAAGCAAATTCGTGTATTTCGCATGAATCTGAAGCTAAATTGTTCATTTCTCATGAATTTGAAGCTAATCGATCGATTGAAATCGCTGTTTCGCTCGAATTTGAATCGAAATCGTGTGTTTCGCATGATATTGAAGTTAAATCGTTTGTTTCGTGTGGATTTAAAGCTAATTCGTGTATTTCGCATGAATCTGAAGCTAAATTGTTCATTTGGCATGAATTTGAAGCTAAATCGTTTGTTTAAATCGCTATTTCGTACAAATTTGAGTCGAAATCGTGTATTTTGCGTGATATTGACGCTAAATCGTTTGTCTGGAGTGGATTTAAAGCTAATTCGTGTATTTCGCATGAATCTGAAGCTAAATTGTTCATTTCGCGTGAATTTGAAGCTAAATCGATCGTTTAAAATCGCTATTTCGCTCGAATTTGAATCGAAATCGTGTGTTTCGCATGATTTTGAAGTTAAATCGTTTGTTTCGTGTGGATTTAAAGCTAATCCGTGTATTTCGCATGAATCAGAAGCTAAATTTTTCATTTCCCATGAATTTGAATCAAATCGTTCGTTTAAAATCACTATTTCGCACGAATTTGAAGCGAAAACGTGTGTTTCGCATGATATTGAAGTTGAATCGTTTGATTCGCTTGATTTAAGCTAATTCGTGTATTTCGCATGAATCTGAAGCCAAATCGTTCATTTTGGATGAATTTGAAGCTAAATCGTTCGTTTAAAATCACTATTTTGCACGAATTTGAAGCGAACTCGTGTGTTTCGCATGATATTGAAGTTAAATCGTTTGTTTCGTGTGGATTTAAAGCTAATTCGTGTATTTCGCATGAATCTGAAGCTAAATTGTTCAGTTGGCATGAATTTGAAGCTAAATCGTTTGTTTCAAATCGCTATCTCGTACGAATTTGAGTCGAAATCCTGTATTTCGTATGATATGACGCTAATTCGTTTGTCTCGCGTGGATTTGAAGCAGAATCGTGTATTTCGCATGAATCTGAAGCTAAATTGTCATTGCGCATGAATTTGAAGCTAAATCGTTTATTTAAAATCGCTGTTTCGTACGAATTTGAGTCGAAATCGTGTATTTCGCATGATATTGACGCTAAATCATTTGTCTCGCGTGGAGCTGAAGCAAATTCGTGTATTTCGCATGAATCTGAAGCTAAATTGTTCATTTCGCATGAATTTGAAGCTAAATCGATCATTCTAAATCGCTCTTCGCACGAATTTGAATCGAAACCGTGTGTTTCGCATGATATTGAAGTAAAATCGTTTATTCGTGTAGATTTGAAGCAAATTCGTGTATTTCGCATGAATCTGAGTTAAATTGTTCATTTCGCATGAATTTGAAGCTAAATCGTTTGTTTAAAATCGCTATTTCGTACGAATTTGAGTCGAAAACGTGTATTTCGCATGATATTGACGCTAAATCGTTTGTCTCGCGCGGATTTGAGGCAAATTCGTGTATATCGCATGAATCTGAAGCTAAATTGTTCATTTCGCATGAATTTGAAGCTAAATCGTTTGTTTAAAATCGCTATTTCGTACGAATTTGAGTCGAAAACGTGTATTTCGCATGATATTGACGCTAAATCGTTTGTCTTGCGCGGATTTGAGGCAAATTCGTGTATATCGCATGAATCTGAAGCTAAATTGTTCATTTCGCATGAATTTGAAGCTAAATCGATCGTTTAAAATCGCTGTTTCGCACGAATTTGAATCGAAATCGTGTATTTCGCATGATATTGACGCTAAATCGTTTGTCTGGCGTGGATATAAAGCTAATTCGTGTATTTCGCATGAATCTGAAGCTAAATTGTTCATTTCGCGTGAATTTGAAGCTAAATCGATTGTTTAAAATCGCTATTTCGCTCGAAATTGGATCGAAATCGTGTGTTTCGCATGATATTGAAGTTAAATCGTTTGTTTCGTGTGGATTTAAAGCTAATTCGTGTATTTCGCATGAATCTGAAGCCAAATCGTTCATTTTGGATGAATTTGAAGCTAAATCGTTCGTTTAAAATCACTATTTTGCACGAATTTGAAGCGAAATCGTGTGTTTCGCATGATATTGAAGTTAAATCGTTTGTTTCGTGTGGATTTAAAGCTAATTCGTGTATTTCGCATGAATCTGAAGCTAAATTGTTCAGTTGGCATGAATTTGAAGCTAAATCGTTTGTTTAAAATCGCTATCTCGTACGAATTTGAGTCGAAATCGTGTATTTCGTATGATATTGACGCTAATTCGTTTGTCTCGCGTGGATTTGAAGCAGAATCGTGTATTTCGCATGAATCTGGAGCTAAATTGTTCATTTCGCATGAATTTGAAGCTAAGTCGATCGATTAAAATCGCTATTTCGCACGAATTTGAATCGAAGTCGTCTGTTCGCATGATATTAAAGTTGAATCGTTTGTTTCGCGTATTTTAAAGCTAATTCGTGTATTTCGCATGAATCTGAAGCTAAATTGTTCATTTCGCATGAATCTGAAGCTAAATCGTTTGTTTAAAATCGCTATTACGCACGAATTTGAGTCGAATCGTGTATTTCGCATGATATTGACGCCAAATCGTTTGTCTCGCGTGGATTTGAAGCAGATTCGTGTATTTCGCATGAATCTGAAGCTAAATTGTTCATTTCGCATGAATTTGAAGCTAAATCGATCGATTAAAATCGCTATTTCGCACGAATTTGAATCGACATCGTATTTTTCGCATGATATTGATGTTATATCGTTTGTTTCGTGAGGATTTGAGGCTAATCCGTGTATTTCGCATGAATCAGAAGCTAAATTTTTCATTTCCCATGAATTTGAATCAAAATCGTTCGTTTAAAATCACTATTTCGCACGAATTTGAAGCGAAATCGTGTGTTTCGCATGATATTGAAGTTGAATCGTTTGATTCGCTTGATTTAAAGCTAATTCGTGTATTTCGCATGAATCTGAAGCCAAATCGTTCATTTCGCATGAATTTGAAGCTAAATCGTTCGTTTAAAAAAACTATTTCGCACGAATTTGAAGCGAACTCGTGTGTTTCGCATGATATTGAAGTTAAATCGTTTGTTTCGTGTGGGATTTAAAGCTAATTCGTGCATTTCTCATGATTCTGAAGCTAAATTGTTGATTTGGCATGAATCTGAAGATAAATCGTTTGTTTAAAATCGCTATTACGCACGAATTTGAGTCGAAATCGTGTATTTCGTATGATATTGACGCTAAATCGTTTGTTCCGTGAGGATTTGTGGATAATCCGTGTATTTCGCATGAATCTGAAGCTAAATTGTTCATTTCTCATGAATTTGAAGCTAAATCGATCGATTGAAATCGCTGTTTCGCACGAACTTGAATCGTTACCGTGTGTTTCGCATGACATTGAAGTTAAATCGTTTGTTTCGTGTGGATTTAAAGCTAATTCGAGTATTTCGCATGAATCTGAAGCTAAATTGTTCATTTAGCATGAATTTGAAGCTAAATCGTTTGTTTAAAATCGCTATCTCGTACGAAGTTGAGTCGAAATCGTGTATTTCGCATGATATTGACGCTAAATCGTTTGTCTCGCGTGGATTTGAAGCAGATTCGTGTATTTCGCATGAATCTGAAGCTAAATTGTTCATTTCGCATGAATTTGAAGCTAAATCGATCGATTAAAATCGCTATTTCGCACGAATTTGAATCGACATCGTATGTTTCGCATGATATTGAAGTTAAATCGTTTGTTTCGTGTGGATTTAAAGCTAATTCGTGTATTTCGCATGAATCTGAAGCTAAATTGTTCAGTTGGCATGAATTTGAAGCTAAATCGTTTGTTTAAAATCGCTATCTCGTACGAATTTGAGTCGAAATCGTGTATTTCGTATGATATTGACGCTAATTCGTTTGTCTCTCGTGGATTTGAAGCAGAATCGTGTATTTCGCATGAATCTGGAGCTAAATTGTTCATTTCGCATGAATTTGAAGCTAAATCGATCGATTAAAATCGCTATTCGCACGAATTTGAATCGAAGTCGTCTGTTTCGCATGATATTAAAGTTGAATCGTTTGTTTCGCGTATTTTAAAGCTAATTCGTGTATTTCGCATGAATCTGAAGCTAAATTGTTCATTTCGCATGAATCTGAAGCTAAATCGTTTGTTTAAAATCGCTATTACGCACGAATTTGAGTCGAAATCGTGTATTTCGTATGATATTGACGCTAAATCGATTGTTCCGTGAGGATTTGTGGATAATCCGTGTATTTCGCATGAATCTGAAGCTAAATTGTACATTTCCCACGAATTAGAAGCAAATCATTTGTTTAAAATCGCTATTTCGCACGAATTTGAATCGACATCGTATGTTTCGCATGATATTGAAGTTAAATCGTTTGTTTCGCGAGGATTTTGAGCTAACCCGTGCATTTCGCATGAATCTGAAGCTAAATTGTTCATTTCCCATTTATTTGAAGCTAAATCGTTCGTTTAAAATCACTATTTAGCACGAATTTGAATCGAAATCGTGTGTTTAGCATGATATTGAAGTGAAATCGTTTGTTTCGTGAGGATTTGAGGCTAATCCGTGTATTTCGCATGAATCTGAAGCTAAATTGTTCATTTCACACGAATTTGAAGCTAAATCGTTCGTTTAAAATCACTATTTCGCACGAATTTGAAGCGAAATCGTGTATTTCATATGATATTGACGCTAAATTGTTTGTCTCGCTTGGATTTGAAGCAGATTCGTGTATTTCGCATGAATCTCAAGCTAAATTGTTCATTTCGCATGAATTTGAAGCTAAATCGATCGATTAAAATCGCTATTTCGCACGAATTTGAATCGAAGTCGTCTGTTTCGCATGATATTAAAGTTGAATCGTTTGTTTCGCGTATTTTAAAGCTAATTCGTGTATTTCGCATGAATCTGAAGCTAAATTGTTCATTTCGCATGAATCTGAAGCTAAATCGTTTGTTTAAAATCGCTATTACGCACGAATTTGAGTCGAAATCGTGTATTTCGTATGATATTGACGCTAAATCGATTGTTCCGTGAGGATTTGTGGATAATCCGTGTATTTCGCATGAATCTGAATCTAAATTGTACATTTCCCACGAATTAGAAGCAAATCATTTGTTTAAAATCGCTATTTCGCACGAATTTGAATCGACATCGTATGTTTCGCATGATATTGAAGTTAAATCGTTTGTTTCGCGAGGATTTTGAGCTAACCCGTGCATTTCGCATGAATCTGAAGCTAAATTGTTCATTTCCCATTTATTTGAAGCTAAATCGTTCGTTTAAAATCACTATTTAGCACGAATTTGAATCGAAATCGTGTGTTTAGCATGATATTGAAGTGAAATCGTTTGTTTCGCGAGGATTTGAGGCTAATCCGTGTATTTCGCATGAATCTGAAGCTAAATTGTTCATTTCACACGAATTTGAAGCTAAATCGTTCGTTTAAAATCACTATTTCGCACGAATGTGATGCGAAATCGTGTATTTCATATGATATTGACGCTAAATTGTTTGTCTCGCTTGGATTTGAAGCAGATTCGTGTATTTCGCATGAATCTCAAGCTAAATTGTTCATTTCGCATGAATTTGAAGCTAAATCGATCGATTAAAATCGCTATTTCGCACGAATATGAATCGAAGTCGTGTGTTTCGCATGATATTAAAGTTGAATCGTTTGTTTCGCGTATTTTAAAGCTAATTCGTGTATTTCGCACGAATCTGAAGCTAAATTGTTCATTTCGCATGAATCTGAAGCTAAATCGTTTGTTTAAAATCGCTATTACGCACGAATTTGAGTCGAAATCGTGTATTTCGCATGATATTGACGCTAAATCGTTTGTCTCGCTTGGATTTGAAGCAGATTCGTGTATTTCGCATGAATCTGGAGCTAAATTGTTCATTTCGCATGAATTTGAAGCTAAATCGATCGATTAAAATCGCTATTTCGCACGAATTTGAATCGAAGTCGTCTGTTTCGCATGATATTAAAGTTGAATCGTTTGTTTCGCGTATTTTAAAGCTAATTCGTGTATTTCGCATGAATCTGAAGCTAAATTGTTCATTTCGCATGAATCTGAGCTAAATCGTTTGTTTAAATCGCTATTACGCACGAATTTGAGTCGAAATCGTGTATTTCGTATGATATTGACGCTAAATCGATTGTTCCGTGAGGATTTGTGGATAATCCGTGTATTTCGCATGAATCTGAAGCTAAATTGTACATTTCCCACGAATTAGAAGCAAATCATTTGTTTAAAATCGCTATTTCGCACGAATTTGAATCGACATCGTATGTTTCGCATGATATTGAAGTTAAATCGTTTGTTTCGCGAGGATTTTGAGCTAACCCGTGCATTTCGCATGAATCTGAGCTAAATTGTTCATTTCCCATTTATTTGAAGCTAAATCGTTCGTTTAAAATCACTATTTAGCACGAATTTGAATCGAAATCGTGTGTTTAGCATGATATTGAAGTGAAATCGTTTGTTTCGCGAGGATTTGAGGCTAATCCGTGTATTTCGCATGAATCTGAAGCTAAATTGTTCATTTCACACGAATTTGAAGCTAAATCGTTCGTTTAAAATCACTATTTCGCACGAATGTGATGCGAAATCGTGTATTTCATATGATATTGACGCTAAATTGTTTGTCTCGCTTGGATTTGAAGCAGATTCGTGTATTTCGCATGAATCTCAAGCTAAATTGTTCATTTCGCATGAATTTGAAGCTAAATCGATCGATTAAAATCGCTATTTCGCACGAATATGAATCGAAGTCGTGTGTTTCGCATGATATTAAAGTTGAATCGTTTGTTTCGCGTATTTTAAAGCTAATTCGTGTATTTCGCACGAATCTGAAGCTAAATTGTTCATTTCGCATGAATCTGAAGCTAAATCGTTTGTTTAAAATCGCTATTACGCACGAATTATTTTAGAGAGTCGAAATCGTGTATTTCGCATGATATTGACGCTAAATCGTTTGTCTCGCTTGGATTTGAAGCAGATTCGTGTATTTCGCATGAATCTGGAGCTAAATTGTTCATTTCGCATGAATTTGAAGCTAAATCGATCGATTAAAATCGCTATTTCGCACGAATTTGAATCGAAGTCGTCTGTTTCGCATGATATTAAAGTTGAATCGTTTGTTTCGCGTATTTTAAAGCTAATTCGTGTATTTCGCATGAATCTGAAGCTAAATTGTTCATTTCGCATGAATCTGAAGCTAAATCGTTTGTTTAAAATCGCTATTACGCACGAATTTGAGTCGAAATCGTGTATTTCGTATGATATTGACGCTAAATCGATTGTTCCGTGAGGATTTGTGGATAATCCGTGTATTTCGCATGAATCTGAAGCTAAATTATACATTTCCCACGAATTAGAAGCAAATCATTTGTTTAAAATCGCTATCTCGTACGAATTTGAGTCGAAATCGTGTATTTCGTATGATATTGACGCTAAATCGATTGTTCCGTGAGGATTTGTGGATAATCCGTGTATTTCGCATGAATCTGAAGCTAAATTATACATTTCCCACGAATTAGAAGCAAATCATTTGTTTAAATCGCTATTTCGCACGAATTTGAATCGACATCGTATGTTTCGCATGATATTAAAGTTAAATCGTTTGTTTCGCGAGGATTTTGAGCTAACCGTGCATTTCGCATGAATCTGAAGCTAAATTGTTCATTTCCCATTTATTTGAAGCTAAATCGTTCGTTTAAAATCACTATTTAGCACGAATTTGAATCGAAATCGTGTGTTTAGCATGATATTGAAGTGAAATCGTTTGTTTCGTGAGGATTTGAGGCTAATCCGTGTATTTCGCATGAATCTGGAGCTAAATTGTTCATTTCACACGAATTTGAAGCTAAATCGTTCGTTTAAAATCACTATTTCGCACGAATTTGAAGCGAAATCGTGTGTTTCGCATGATATTGAAGTTAAATCGTTTGTTTCGTGTGGATTTAAAGCTAATTCGTGTATTTCGCATGAATCTGAAGCCAAATCGTTCATTTTGGATGAATTTGAAGCTAAATCGTTCGTTTAAAATCACTATTTTGCACGAATTTGAAGCGAAATCGTGTGTTTCGCATGATATTGAAGTTAAATCGTTTGTTTCGTGTGGATTTAAAGCTAATTCGTGTATTTCGCATGAATCTGAAGCTAAATTGTTCAGTTGGCATGAATTTGAAGCTAAATCGTTTGTTTAAAATCGCTATCTCGTACGAATTTGAGTCGAAATCGTGTATTTCGTATGATATTGACGCTAATTCGTTTGTCTCGCGTGGATTTGAAGCAGAATCGTGTATTTCGCATGAATCTGGAGCTAAATTGTTCATTCGCATGAATTTGAAGCTAAATCGATCGATTAAAATCGCTATTTCGCACGAATTTGAATCGAAGTCGTCTGTTTCGCATGATATTAAAGTTGAATCGTTTGTTTCGCGTATTTTAAAGCTAATTCGTGTATTTCGCATGAATCTGAAGCTAAATTGTTCATTTCGCATGAATCTGAAGCTAAATCGTTTGTTTAAAATCGCTATTACGCACGAATTTGAGTCGAAATCGTGTATTTCGCATGATATTGACGCTAAATCGTTTGTCTCGCGTGGATTTGAAGCAGATTCGTGTATTTCGCATGAATCTGAAGCTAAATTGTTCATTTCGCATGAATTTGAAGCTAAATCGATCGATTAAAATCGCTATTTCGCACGAATTTGAATCGACATCGTATTTTTCGCATGATATTGATGTTATATCGTTTGTTTCGTGAGGATTTGAGGCTAATCCGTGTATTTCGCATGAATCAGAAGCTAAATTTTTCATTTCCCATGAATTTGAATCAAAATCGTTCGTTTAAAATCACTATTTCGCACGAATTTGAAGCGAAATCGTGTGTTTCGCATGATATTGAAGTTGAATCGTTTGATTCGCTTGATTTAAAGCTAATTCGTGTATTTCGCATGAAGCTGAAGCCAAATCGTTCATTTCGCATGAATTTGAAGCTAAATCGTTCGTTTAAAAAAACTATTTCGCACGAATTTGAAGCGAACTCGGTGTGTTTCGCATGATATTGAAGTTAAATCGTTTGTTTCGTGTGGATTTAAAGCTAATTCGTGCATTTCTCATGATTCTGAAGCTAAATTGTTGATTTGGCATGAATCTGAAGCTAAATCGTTGTTTAAAATCGCTATTACGCACGAATTTGAGTCGAAATCGTGTATTTCGTATGATATTGACGCTAAATCGTTTGTTCCGTGAGGATTGTGGATAATCCGTGTATTTCGCATGAATCTGAAGCTAAATTGTTCATTTCTCATGAATTTGAAGCTAATCGATCGATTGAAATCGCTGTTTCGCACGAACTTGAATCGTTACCGGGTGTTTCGCATGACATTGAAGTTAAATCGTTTGTTTCGTGTGGATTTAAAGCTAATTCGAGTATTTCGCATGAATCTGAAGCTAAATTGTTCATTTAGCATGAATTTGAAGCTAAATCGTTTGTTTAAAATCGCTATCTCGTACGAAGTTGAGTCGAAATCGTGTATTTCGCATGATATTGACGCTAAATCGTTTGTCTCGCGTGGATTTGAAGCAGATTCGTGTATTTCGCATGAATCTGAAGCTAAATTGTTCATTTCGCATGAATTGAAGCTAAATCGATCGATTAAAATCGCTATTTCGCACGAATTTGAATCGACATCGTATGTTTCGTATGATATTGATGTTAAATCGTTTGTTTCGTGAGGATTTGAGGCTAATCCGTGTATTTCGCATGAATCAGAAGCTAAATTTTTCATTTCCCATGAATTTGAAACAAAATCGTTCGTTTAAAATCACTATTTCGCACGAATTTGAAGCGAAAACGTGTGTTTCGCATGATATTGAAGTTAAATCGTTTGTTTCGTGTGGATTTAAAGCTAATTCGTGTATTTCGCATGAATCTGAAGCTAAATTGTTCAGTTGGCATGAATTTGAAGCTAAATCGTTTGTTTAAAATCGCTATCTCGTACGAATTTGAGTCGAAATCGTGTATTTCGTATGATATTGACGCTAATTCGTTTGTCTCTCGTGGATTTGAAGCAGATTCGTGTATTTCGCATGAATCTCAAGCTAAATTGTTCATTTCGCATGAATTTGAAGCTAAATCGATCGATTAAAATCGCTATTTCGCACGAATTTGAATCGAAGTCGTCTGTTTCGCATGATATTAAAGTTGAATCGTTTGTTTCGCGTATTTTAAAGCTAATTCGTGTATTTCGCATGAATCTGAAGCTAAATTGTTCATTTCGCATGAATCTGAAGCTAAATCGTTTGTTTAAAATCGCTATTACGCACGAATTTGAGTCGAAATCGTGTATTTCGTATGATATTGACGCTAAATCGATTGTTCCGTGAGGATTTGTGGATAATCCGTGTATTTCGCATGAATCTGAAGCTAAATTGTACATTTCCCACGAATTAGAAGCAAATCATTTGTTTAAAATCGCTATTTCGCACGAATTTGAATCGACATCGTATGTTTCGCATGATATTGAAGTTAAATCGTTTGTTTCGCGAGGATTTTGAGCTAACCCGTGCATTTCGCATGAATCTGAAGCTAAATTGTTCATTTCCCATTTATTTGAAGCTAAATCGTTCGTTTAAAATCACTATTTAGCACGAATTTGAATCGAAAATCGTGTGTTTAGCATGATATTGAAGTGAAATCGTTTGTTTCGTGAGGATTTGAGGCTAATCCGTGTATTTCGCATGAATCTGAAGCTAAATTGTTCATTTCACACGAATTTGAAGCTAAATCGTTCGTTTAAAATCACTATTTCGCACGAATTTGAAGCGAAATCGTGTATTTCATATGATATTGACGCTAAATTGTTTGTCTCGCTTGGATTTGAAGCAGATTCGTGTATTTCGCATGAATCTCAAGCTAAATTGTTCATTTCGCATGAATTTGAAGCTAAATCGATCGATTAAAATCGCTATTTCGCACGAATTTGAATCGAAGTCGTCTGTTTCGCATGATATTAAAGTTGAATCGTTTGTTTCGCGTATTTTAAAGCTAATTCGTGTATTTCGCATGAATCTGAAGCTAAATTGTTCATTTCGCATGAATCTGAAGCTAAATCGTTTGTTTAAAATCGCTATTACGCACGAATTTGAGTCGAAATCGTGTATTTCGTATGATATTGACGCTAAATCGATTGTTCCGTGAGGATTTGTGGATAATCCGTGTATTTCGCATGAATCTGAA
>NW_027478076.1:0-33241 GCF_051020955.1 Megalopta genalis | reverse complement strand
CCCTGCATTTGAAGCTATATCAGTTATATCGCAAGTATCTGATGCTAAATCATTTGTTTCGCATAGATTTGAAGCTAAACCTTCTACATCGCATTGATTTGCAGCTAAATTATGTGTTTTGCATGGATTTTATGCTAACTTGTTCGTTTCGCCTGCATTTGATGATATATCACTTATATCACAAGTGTTTGAATCTGAATAATTTGTTTCGCATGGATTTGAAGCTAAACCTTCTACATCGCATTGATTTGCTCCTAAATCATGTGTTTCGCATGGATTTTATGCTAACTCGTTTGTTTCCCTTGCATTTGAAGCTATATCACTTATACCGCAAGTATCTGATGCTAAATCATTTGCTTCAAATGGATTTGAAGCTAATCCTGCTACATCGTATTGATTTGAAGCTAAATCATGTGTTTTGCATGGATTTGAAGCTAACTCGTTTGTTCGTCTGCATTTGAAGCGATGTCCCTTCTATCGCAAAGATCTGAAGCTAAATCATTGGTTTCGCATGGATTTGAATCTAAACCTTCTACATCGCATTGATTTGCTCCTAAATCATGTGTTTCGCATGGATTTTATGCTAACTCGATTGTTTCCCTTGCATTTGAAGCTATATCAGTTATATCGCAAGTATCTGATGCTAAATCATTTGTTTCGCATGGATTTGTAGCTAAACCTTCTACATCGCATTGATTTGAAGCTAAATCATATGTTTCGCTTGGATGTGAAGCTAAACCTTCGACATCGCATTGATTTGAAGCTAAATCATGTGTTTCGCTTGGATTTGAAGCTAAACCTTCTACATCGCATTGACTTGAAGCTAAATCATGTGTTTTGCATGGATTTGATGCAAACTCGTTTGTTTCCACTGCATTTGAAGCTATATCAGTTATATCGCAAGTATCTGATGCTAAATCGTTTGTTTCGCATGGATTTGAAGCTAAACCTTCTACATCGCATTGATTTGAAGCTAAATCGTGTATTTTGCATGGATTTTATGCTAACTCGTTTGTTTCCCCTGCATTTGAAGCTATTTCAGTTATATCGCAAGTATCTGTACCTAAATCATTTGTTTCGCATGGATTTGAAGCTAAACCTTCTACCTCGTATCGATTTGAAGCAAAATTATATGTATCGCATGGCTTTTGAAGCTACCCGTTTGAATCGTCTGCATTGGCAGCTATATCACTTATATCACAAGTGTTTGAAGCTAAATCATTTGTTTCGCAAGGATTTGAAGCTAAACCTTCTACATCGCATTCATTTGAAACTAAATCATGTGTTTCGCTTGGATTTGAGGCCAAACCTTCTCCATCGCATTGATTTGAAGCTAAATCATATGTTTCGCTTGGATTTGAAGCTAAACCTTCTACATCGCATTGACTTGAAGCTAAATCATGTGTTTTGCATGGATTTGAGGCAAACTCGTTTGTTTCCCCCTGCATTTGAAGCTATATCAGTTATATCGCAAGTATCTGATGCTAAATCATTTGTTTCGCATGGATTTGAAGCTAAACCATCTACATTGCATCGATTTGAAGCTAAATCGTGTGTTTTGCATGGATTTTATGCTAACTCGTTTGTTTCCCTGCATTTCAAGCTATTTCAGTTATATCGCAAGTATCTGATGCTAAATCATGTGTTTCGCTTGGATTTGAAGCTAAACCTTCTACATCGCATTGATTTGCAGTTACAACATGTGTATCGCATGGATTTGAAGCTAAACCTTCTACATCGCATTGATTTGAAGCTAAATCATATGTTTCGCTTGGATTTGAAGCTAAACCTTCTACATCGCATTGACTTGAAGCTAAATCATGTGTTTTGCATGGATTTGATGCAAACTCGTTTGTTTCCCCTGCATTTGAAGCTATATCAGTTATATCGCAAGTATCTGATGCTAAATCATTTGTTTCGCATAGATTTGAAGCTAAACCTTCTACATCGCATTGATTTGAAGCTAAATCGTGTGTTTTGCATGGATTTTATGCTAACTCGTTTGTTTCCCCTGCATTTGAAGCTATTTCAGTTATATCGCAAGCATCTGATGCTAAATCATGTGTTTCGCATGGACCTGAAGCTAAACCTTCTACATCGCATTGATTTGCAGCCAAATCATGTGTTTTGCATGGATTTTATGCTAACTCGTTTGTTTCCCTTGCATTTGAAGCTATATCAGTTATATCGCAAGTATCTGATGCTAAATCATTTGCTTCAAATGGATTTGAAGCTAATCCTGCTACATCGTATTGATTTGAAGCTAAATCATGTGTTTTGCATGGATTTGAAGCTAACTCCTTTGTTGGTCTGCATTTGAAGCGATGTCCCTTCTATCGCAAATATCTGAAGCTTAAATCATTGGTTTCGCATGGATTTGAATCTAAATCTTCTACATCGCATTGATTTGCTCCTAAATCATGTGTTTCGCATGGATTTTATGCTAACTCGTTTGTTTCCCTTGCATTTGAAGCTATATCAGTTATATCGCAAGTATCTGATGCTAAATCATTTGTTTCGCATGGATTTGTAGCTAAACCTTCTACATCGCATTGATTTGAAGCTAAATCATATGTTTCGCTTGGATGTGAAGCTAAACCTTCGACATCGCATTGATTTGAAGCTAAATCATGTGTTTCGCTTGAGTTTGAAGCTATACCCTCTACATCGCTTTGATTTGAAGCTTAATCATGTGTTTTGCATGGATTTGATGCTAACTCGTTTGTTTCCCCCTGCGTTTGAAGCTATTTCAGTTATATCGCAAGTATCTGATGCTAAATCATTTGTTTCGCATGGATTTGAAGCTAAATCTTCTACATCGCATTGATTTGCAGCTAAATTATGTGTTTTGCATGGATTTTATGCTAACTTGTTCGTTTCGCCTGCATTTGATGATATATCACTTATATCACAAGTGTTTGAATCTGAATAATTTGTTTCGCATGGATTTGAAGCTAAACCTTCTACCTCGTATCGATTTGAAGCAAAATTATATGTATCGCATGGCTTTTGAAGCTACCCCGTTTGAATCGTCTGCATTGGCAGCTATATCACTTATATCACAAGTGTTTGAAGCTAAATCATTTGTTTCGCAAGGATTTGAAGCTAAACCTTCTACATCGCATTCATTTGAAACTAAATCATGTGTTTCGCTTGGATTTGAGGCCAAACCTTCTCCATCGCATTGATTTGAAGCTAAATCATATGTTTCGCTTGGATTTGAAGCTAAACCTTCTACATCGCATTGACTTGAAGCTAAATCATGTGTTTTGCATGGATTTGAGGCAAACTCGTGAAGCTATATCAGTTATGTCGCAAGTATCTGATGCTAAATCATTTGTTTCGCATGGATTTGAAGCTAAACCCTTCTACATTGCATTGATTTGAAGATAAATCGTGTGTTTTGCATGGATTTTATGCTAACTCGTTTGTTTCCCCTGCATTTCAAGCTATTTCAGTTATATCGCAAGTATCTGATGCTAAATCATGTGGTTCGCTTGGATTTGAAGCTAAACCTTCTACATCGCATTGATTTGAAGTTAAATCATATGTTTCGCTTGAATTTGAAGCTAAACCTTTTACATCGCATTGACTTGAAGCTAAATCATGTGTTTTGCATGGATTTGATGCAAACTCGTTTGTTTCCCCTGCATTTGAAGCCTATATCAATTATATCGCAAGTATCTGATGCTAAATCATTTGTTTCGCATGGATTTGAAGCTAAACCTTCTACATCGCATTGATTTGAAGCTAAATTGTGTGTTTTGCATGGATTTCATGCTAACTCGTTTGTTCGTCTGCATTTGAAGCGATGTCCCTTCTATCGCAAATATCTGAAGCTAAATCATTGGTTTCGCATGGATTTGAATCTAAACCTTCTACATCGCATTGATTTGCTCCTAAATCATGTGTTTCGCATGGATTTTATGCTAACTCGTTTGTTTCCCTTGCATTTGAAGCTATATCACTTATATCGCAAGTATCTGATGCTAAATCATTTGCTTCAAATGGATTTGAAGCTAATCCTGCTACATCGTATTGATTTGAAGCTAAATCATGTGTTTTGCATGGATTTGAAGCTAACTCGTTTGTTCGTCTGCATTTGAAGCGATGTCCCTTCTATCGCAAAGATCTGAAGCTAAATCATTGGTTTCGCATGGATTTGAATCTAAACCTTCTACATCGCATTGATTTGCTCCTAAATCATGTGTTTCGCATGGATTTTATGCTTACTCGTTTGTTTCCCCTTGCATTTGAAGCTATATCAGTTATATCGCAAGTATCTGATGCTAAATCATTTGTTTCGCATGGATTTGTAGCTAAACCTTCTACATCGCATTGATTTGAAGCTAAATCATATGTTTCGCTTGGATTTGAAGCTAAACCTTCTACATCGCATTGATTTGAAGCTAAATCATGTGTTTCGCTTGAATTTGAAGCTATACCCTCTACATCGCTTTGATTTGAAGCTTAATCATGTGTTTCGAATGGATTTTATGCTAACTCGTTTGTTTCCCTTGCATTTGAAGCTATATCAGTTATATCGCAAGTATCTGATGCTAAATCATTTGTTTCGCATGGATTTGTAGCTAAACCTTCTACATCGCATTGATATGAAGCCTAAATCATATGTTTCGCTTGGATATGAAGCTAAACCTTCTACATCGCATTGATTTGAAGCTAAATCATGTGTTTCGCTTGAATTTGAAGCTATACCCTCTACATCGCTTTGATTTGAAGCTTAATCATGTGTTTTGCATGGATTTGATGCTAACTCGTTTGTTTCCCCTGCGTTTGAAGCTATTTCAGTTATATCGCAAGTATCTGATGCTAAATCATTTGTTTCGCATGGATTTGAAGCTAAACCTTCTACATCGCATTGATTTGCAGCTAAATTATGTGTTTTGCATGGATTTTATGCTAACTTGTTCGTTTCGCCTGCATTTGATGATATATCACTTATATCACAAGTGTTTGAATCTGAA
Source organism: Megalopta genalis (assembly GCF_051020955.1). NCBI lineage: Eukaryota > Metazoa > Arthropoda > Insecta > Hymenoptera > Halictidae > Megalopta > Megalopta genalis. The sequence goes on along the minus strand of NW_027478076.1, from coordinate 28,256 downwards.
TAATTTGTTTCGCATGGATTTGAAGCTAAACCTTCTACATCGCATTGATTTGCTCCTAAATCATGTGTTTCGCATGGATTTTATGCTAACTCGTTTGTTTCCCTTGCATTTGAAGCTATATCACTTATACCGCAAGTATCTGATGCTAAATCATTTGCTTCAAATGGATTTGAAGCTAATCCTGCTACATCGTATTGATTTGAAGCTAAATCATGTGTTTTGCATGGATTTGAAGCTAACTCGTTTGTTCGTCTGCATTTGAAGCGATGTCCCTTCTATCGCAAAGATCTGAAGCTAAATCATTGGTTTCGCATGGATTTGAATCTAAACCTTCTACATCGCATTGATTTGCTCCTAAATCATGTGTTTCGCATGGATTTTATGCTAAACTCGATTGTTTCCCTTGCATTTGAAGCTATATCAGTTATATCGCAAGTATCTGATGCTAAATCATTTGTTTCGCATGGATTTGTAGCTAAACCTTCTACATCGCATTGATTTGAAGCTAAATCATATGTTTCGCTTGGATGTGAAGCTAAACCTTCGACATCGCATTGATTTGAAGCTAAATCATGTGTTTTGCTTGGATTTGAAGCTAAACCTTCTACATCGCATTGACTTGAAGCTAAATCATGTGTTTTGCATGGATTTGATGCAAACTCGTTTGTTTCCACTGCATTTGAAGCTATATCAGTTATATCGCAAGTATCTGATGCTAAATCGTTTTGTTTCGCATGGATTTGAAGCTAAACCTTCTACATCGCATTGATTTGAAGCTAAATCGTGTATTTTGCATGGATTTTATGCTAACTCGTTTGTTTCCCCTGCATTTGAAGCTATTTCAGTTATATCGCAAGTATCTGTACCTAAATCATTTGTTTCGCATGGATTTGAAGCTAAACCTTCTACCTCGTATCGATTTGAAGCAAAATTATATGTATCGCATGGCTTTTGAAGCTACCCCCGTTTGAATCGTCTGGCATTGGCAGCTATATCACTTATATCACAAGTGTTTGAAGCTAAATTCAATTTTGATTTCGCAAGGATTTGAAGCTAAACCTTCTACATCGCATTCATTTGAAACTAAATCATGTGTTTCGCTTGGATTTGAGGCCAAACCTTCTCCATCGCATTGATTTGAAGCTAAACCTTCTACATCGCATTGACTTGAAGCTAAATCATGTGTTTTGCATGGATTTGAGGCAAACTCGTTTGTTTCCCCTGCATTTGAAGCTATATCAGTTATATCGCAAGTATCTGATGCTAAATCATTTGTTTCGCATGGATTTGAAGCTAAACCATCTACATTGCATTGATTTGAAGCTAAATCGTGTGTTTTGCATGGATTTTATGCTAACTCGTTTGTTTCCCTGCATTTCAAGCTATTTCAGTTATATCGCAAGTATCTGATGCTAAATCATGTGTTTCGCTTGGATTTGAAGCTAAAACCTTCTACATCGCATTGATTTGCAGTTACAACATGTGTATCGCATGGATTTGAAGCTAAACCTTCTACATCGCATTGATTTGCAGTTACAACATGTGTATCGCATGGATTTGAAGCTAAACCTTCTACATCGCATTGATTTGAAGCTAAATCATATGTTTCGCTTGGATTTGAAGCTAAACCTTCTACATCGCATTGACTTGAAGCTAAATCATTTGTTTCGCATGGATTTGAAGCTAAACCTTCTACATCGCATTGATTTGAAGCTAAATCGTGTGTTTTGCATGGATTTTATGCTAACTCGTTTGTTTCCCCTGCATTTGAAGCTATTTCAGTAATATCGCAAGTATCTGATGCTAAATCATGTGTTTCGCATGGACATGAAGCTAAACCTTCTACATCGCATTGATTTGAAGCTAAATCGTGTGTTTTGCATGGATTTTATGCTAACTCGTTTGTTTCCCCTGCATTTGAAGCTATTTCAGTTATATCGCAAGTATCTGATGCTAAATCATGTGGTTCGCATGGACATGAAGCTAAACCTTCTACATCGCATTGATTTGAAGCTAAATCATGTGTTTCGCTTGAATTTGAAGCTATACCCTCTACATCGCTTTGATTTGAAGCTTAATCATGTGTTTTGCATGGATTTGATACTAACTCGTTTGTTTCCCCTGCGTTTGAATCTATTTCATTTATATCGCAAGTATCTGATGCTAAATCATTTGTTTCGCATGGATTTTGAAGCTAAACCTTCTACATCGCATTGATTTGCAGCTAAATTATGTGTTTTGCATGGATTTTATGCTAACTTGTTCGTTTCGCCTGCATTTGATGATATATCACTTATATCACAAGTGTTTGAATCTGAATAATTTGTTTCGCATGGATTTGAAGCTAAACCTTCTACATCGCATTCATTTGAAACTAAATCATGTGTTTCGCTTGGATTTGAGGCTAAACCTTCTCCATCGCATTGATTTGAAGCTAAATCATATGTTTCGCTTGGATTTGAAGCTAAACCTTCTACATCGCATTGACTTGAAGCTAAATCATGTGTTTTGCATGGATTTGAGGCAAACTCGTTTGTTTCCCCCTGCATTTGAAGCTATATCAGTTATATCGCAAGTATCTGATGCTAAATCATTTGTTTCGCATGGATTTGAAGCTAAACCTTCTACATTGCATTGATTTGAAGCTAAATCGTGTGTTTTGCATGGATTTTATGCTAACTCGTTTGTTTCCCCTGCATTTGAAGCTATTTCAGTTATATCGCAAGTATCTGATGCTAAATCATGTGTTTCGCATGGACATGAAGCTAAACCTTCTACATCGCATTGATTTGCAGCTAAATCATGTGTTTTGCATGGATTTGAATCTAAACCTTCTACATCGCATTGGATTTGCTCCTAAATCATGTGTTTCGGATGGATTTTATGCTAACTCGTTTGTTTCCCTTGCATTTGAAGCTATATCAGTTATATCGCAAGTATCTGATGCTAAATCATTTGTTTCGCATGGATTTGTAGCTAAACCTTCTACATCGCATTGATTTGAAGCTAAATCATATGTTTCGCTTGGATTTGAAGCTAAACCTTCTACATCGCATTGATTTGAAGCTAAATCATGTGTTTTCGCTTGAATTTGAAGCTATACCCTCTACATCGCTTTGATTTGAAGCTTAATCATGTGTTTTGCATGGATTTGATGCTAACTCGTTTTGTTTCCCCTGCGTTTGAAGCTATTTCAGTTATATCGCAAGTATCTGATGCTAAATCATTTGTTTCGCATGGATTTGAAGCTAAATCTTCTACATCGCATTGATTTGCATCTAAATTATGTGTTTTGCATGGATTTTATGCTAACTTGTTCGTTTCGCCTGCATTTGATGATATATCACTTATATCACAAGTGTTTGAATCTGAATAATTTGTTTCGCATGGATTTGAAGCTAAACCTTCTACCTCGTATCGATTTGAAGCAAAATTATATGTATCGCATGGCTTTTGAATCTACCCCGTTTGAATCGTCTGCATTGGCAGCTATATCACTTATATCACAAGTGTTTGAAGCTAAATCATTTGTTTCGCAAGGATTTGAAGCTAAACCTTCTACATCGCATTCATTTGAAACTAAGTCATGTGTTTCGCTTGGATTTGAGGCCAAACCTTCTCCATCGCATTGATTTGAAGCTAAATCATATGTTTCGCTTGGATTTGAAAGCTAAACCTTCTACATCGCATTGATTTGCAGCTAAATTATGTGTTTTGCATGGATTTTATGCTAACTTGTTCGTTTCGCCTGCATTTGATGATATATCACTTATATCACAAGTGTTTGAATCTGAATAATTTGTTTCGCATGGATTTGAAGCTAAACCTTCTACATCGCATTCATTTGAAAACTAAATCATGTGCTTCGCTTGGATTTGAGGCTAAACCTTCTCCATCGCATTGATTTGAAGCTAAATCATATGTTTCGCTTGGATTTGAAGCTACACCTTCTACATCGCATTGACTTGAAGCTAAATCGTGTGTTTTGCATGGATTTTATGCTAACTCGTTTGTTTCCCCTGCATTTGAAGCTATTTCAGTTATATCGCAAGTATCTGATGCTAAATCATGTGTTTCGCATGGACATGAAGCTAAACCTTCTACATCGCATTGATTTGCAGCTAAATCATGTGTTTTGCATGGATTTTATGCTAACTCGTTTGTTTCCCTTGCATTTGAAGTTATATCAGTTATATCGCAAGTATCTGATGCTAAATCATTTGCTTCACATGGATTTGAAGCTAATCCTGCTACATCGTATTGATTTGAAGCTAAATCATGTGTTTTGCATGGATTTGAAGCTAACTCGTTTGTTCGTCTGCATTTGAAGCGATGTCCCTTCTATCGCAAATATCTGAAGCTAAATCATTGGTTTCGCATGGATTTGAATCTAAACCTTCTACATCGCATTGATTTGCTCCTAAATCATGTGTTTCGCATGGATTTGATGCTAACTCGTTTGTTTCCCCTGCGTTTGAAGCTATTTCAGTTATATCGTAGGTATCTGATGCTAAATACATTTGTTTCGCATGGATTTGAAGCTAAACCTTCTACATCGCATTGATTTGAAGCTAAATCTTGTGTTTTGCATGGATTTTATGCTAACTCGTTTGTTTCCCCTGTATTTGAAGCTATATCATTTATATCGCAAGTATCTGATGCTAAATCATTTGTTTCGCTCGGATTTGAAGCTAAACCATCTACATCGCATTGATTTGAAGCTAAATCATGTGTTTTGCATGGATTTTATGCTAACTCGTTTGTTTCTCCTGCATTTGAAGCTACATCACTTATATCGCAAGTATCTGAATCTAAATCATGTGTTTCGCTTGAATTTGAAGCTATACCTTCTACATCGCATTGATTTGAAGCTAAAACATGTGTATCGCACGGATTTTGAAGCTAAACCTCTACAGCGCATTGATTTGAAGCTAAATCATGTGTTTCGCTTGAATTTGAAGCTAAACCTTCTACATCGCATTTATTTGAAGCTAAATTATGTCTTTCGCTTGGATTTGAAGCTTACTCGTTTGTTCCGTCTGCATTTTATGCTATATCTCTTATGTCGCAAGTATTTGAAGAAAAATCATGTGTTTTGCATGGATTTGATGCAAACTCGTTTGTTTCCACTGCATTTGAAGCTATATCAGTTATATCGCAAGTATCTGATGCTAAATCGTTTGTTTCGCATGGATTTGAAGCTAAACCTTCTACATCGCATTGATTTGAAGCTAAATCGTGTGTTTGCATGGATTTTATGCTAACTCGTTTGTTTCCCCTGCATTTGAAGCTATTTCAGTTATATCGCAAGTATCTGTACCTAAATCATTTGTTTCGCATGGATTTGAAGCTAAGCCTTCTACTTCGCATGGATTTAATGCTAAATGATGTGTATCGCATGGATTTTGAAGCTAACTCGTTTGATTCGTCTGCATTTGAAGCTATATCATTTATATCCCAAGTGTTAGATGCTAAATCATTTGTTTCGCATGGATTTGTAGCTAAACCTTCTCCATCGCATTGATTTGAAGCTAAATCATATGTTTCGCTTGGATTTGAAGCCAAAGCTTCTACATCGCATTGACTTGAAGCTAAATCATGTGTTTTTGCATGGATTTGATGCAAACTCGTTTGTTTCCACTGCATTTGAAGCTATATCAGTTATATCGCAAGTATCTGATGCTAAATACATTTGTTTCGCATGGATTTGAAGCTAAACCTTCTACATCGCACTGATTTGAAGCTAAGTCATGTGTTTTGCATGGATTTTATGCTAACTCGTTTGTTTCTCCTGCATTTGAAGCTACATCACTTATATCGCAAGTATCTGAATCTAAATCATGTGTTTCGCTTGAATGTGAAGCTATACCTTCTACATCGCATTGATTTGAAGCTAAAACATGTGTATCGCACGGATTTTGAAGCTAAACCTTCTACAGCGCATTGATTTGAAGCTAAATCATGTGTTTCGCTTGAATTTGAAGCTAAACCTTCTACATCGCATTTATTTGAAGCTAAATTATGTCTTTCGCTTGGATTTGAAGCTTACTCGTTTGTTCCGTCTGCATTTTATGCTATATCTCTTATGTCGCAAGTATTTGAAGAAAAATCATGTGTTTTGCATGGATTTGATGCAAACTCGTTTGTTTCCACTGCATTTGAAGCTATATCAGTTATATCGCAAGTATCTGATGCTAAATCGTTTGTTTCGCATGGATTTGAAGCTATACCTTCTACATCGCATTGATTTGAAGCTAAATCGTGTGTGTTGCATGGATTTTATGCTAACTCGTTTGTTTTTCCCTGCATTTGAAGCTATATCAGTTATATCGGAAGTATCTGATGCTAAATCATTTGTTTCGCAAGGATTTGTAGCTAAACCTTCTCCATCGCATTGATTTGAAGCTAAATCATATGTTTCGCTTGGATTTGAAGCTAAACCTTCTACATCGCATTGACTTGAACCTAAATCATGCGTTTTGCATGGATTTGATGCAAACTCGTTTGTTTCCCCTGCATTTGAAGCTATATCAGTTATATCGCAAGTATCTGATGCTAAATCATTTGTTTCGCATGGATTTGAAGCTAAACCTTCTACATCGCATTGATTTGAAGCTAAATCGTGTGTTTAGCATGGATTTGAAGCTAACTCGTTTGTTTCCCCGCTGCTTTTGAAGCTATTTCAGTTATATCGCAAGTATCTGATGCTAAATCATGTGTTTCGCTTGGATTTGAAGCTAAACCATCTACATCGCATTGATTTGCAGCTACAACATGTGCATCGCATGGATTTGAAGCTAAACCTTCTACATCGCATTGATTTGTAGCAAAATCTTGTGTTTTGCATGGATTTTATGCTAACTCGTTTGTTTCCCCTGCATTTGAATCTATTTCAGTTATATCGCAAGTATCTGATGCTAAATCATGTGTTTCGCTTGGATTTGAAGCTAAACCTTCTACATCGCATTGATTTGAAGCTAAATCGTGTGTTTTGCATGGATTTTATGCTAACTCGTTTGTTTCCCCTGCATTTGAAGCTATTTCAGTTATATCGCAAGTATCTGATGCTAAATCATGTGTTTCGCATGGATTTGAAGCTAAACCTTCTGCATCGCATTGATTTGCAGCTAAATCATGTGTTTTGCATGGATTTTATGCTAACTTGTTCGTTTCGCCTGCATTTGATGATATATCACTTTATATCACAAGTGTTTGAATCTGAATAATTTGTTTCGCATGGATTTGAAGCTAAACCTTCTACCTCGTATCGATTTGAAGCAAAATTATATGTATCGCATGGCTTTTGAATCTACCCCGTTTGAATCGTCTGCATTGGCAGCTATATCACTTATATCACAAGTGTTTGAAGCTAAATCATTTGTTTCGCAAGGATTTGAAGCTAAACCTTCTACATCGCATTCATTTGAAACTAAATCATGTGTTTTCGCTTGGATTTGAGGCCAAACCTTCTCCATCGCATTGATTTGAAGCTAAATCATATGTTCTCGCTTGGATTTGAAGCTAAACCTTCTACATCGCATTGATTTGCAGCTAAATTATGTGTTTTGCATGGATTTTATGCTAACTTGTTCGTTTCGCCTGCATTTGAAGCTATTTCAGTTATATCGCAAGTATCTGATGGTAAATCATGTGTTTCGCTTGGATTTGAAGCTAAACCTTCTACATCGCATTGATTTGCAGCTACAACATGTGTATCGCATGGATTTGAAGCTAAACCTTCTACATCGCATTGATTTGAAGCTAAATCGTGTGTTTTGCATGGATTTTATGCTAACTCGTTTGTTTCTCCTGCATTTGAAGCTACATCACTTATATCGCAAGTATCTGAATCTAAATCATGTGTTTCGCTTGAATTTGAAGCTAAACCTTCTACATCGCATTTATTTGAAGCTAAAATATGTCTTTCGCTTGGATTTGAAGCTTACTCGTTTGTTCCGTCTGCATTTTATGCTATATCTCTTATGTCGCAAGTATTTGAAGAAAAATCATGTGTTTTGCATGGATTTGATGCAAACTCGTTTGTTTCCACTGCATTTGAAGCTATATCAGTTGTATTGCAAGTATCTGATGCTAAATCGTTTGTTTCGCATGGATTTGAAGCTAAACCTTCTACATCGCATTGATTTGAAGCTAAATCGTGTGTTTTGCATGGATTTTATGCTAACTCGTTTGTTTCCCCTGCATTTGAAGCTATTTCAGTTATATCGCAAGTATCTGTACCTAAATCATTTGTTTCGCATGGATTTGAAGCTAAGCCTTCTACTTCGCATGGATTTAATGCTAAATGATGTGTATCGCATGGATTTTGAAGCTAACTCGTTTGATTCGTCTGCATTTGAAGCTATATCATTTATATCCCAAGTGTTAGATGCTAAATCATTTGTTTCGCATGGATTTGTAGCTAAACCTTCTCCATCGCATTGATTTGAAGCTAAATCATATGTTTCGCTTGGATTTGAAGCCAAGCTTCTACATCGCAATGACTTGAAGCTAAATCATGTGTTTTGCATGGATTTGATGCAAACTCGTTTGTTTCCACTGCATTTGAAGCTATATCAGTTATATCGCAAGTATCTGATGCTAAATACATTTGTTTCGCATGGATTTGAAGCTAACCTTCTACATCGCACTGATTTGAAGCTAAATCATGTGTTTTGCATGGATTTTATGCTAACTCGTTTGTTTCTCCTGCATTTGAAGCTACATCACTTATATCGCAAGTATCTGAATCTAAATCATGTGTTTCGCTTGAATGTGAAGCTATACCTTCTACATCGCATTGATTTGAAGCTAAAACATGTGTATCGCACGGATTTTGAAGCTAAACCTTCTACAGCGCATTGATTTGAAGCTAAATCATGTGTTTCGCTTGAATTTGAAGCTAAACCTTCTACATCGCATTTATTTGAAGCTAAATTATGTCTTTCGCTTGGATTTGAAGCTTACTCGTTTGTTCCGTCTGCATTTTATGCTATATCTCTTATGTCGCAAGTATTTGAAGAAAAATCATGTGTTTTGCATGGATTTGATGCAAACTCGTTTGTTTCCACTGCATTTGAAGCTATATCAGTTATATCGCAAGTATCTGATGCTAAATCGTTTGTTTCGCATGGATTTGAAGCTAAACCTTCTACATCGCATTGATTTGAAGCTAAATCGTGTGTGTTGCATGGATTTTATGCTAACTCGTTTGTTTTCCCTGCATTTGAAGCTATATCAGTTATATCGGAAGTATCTGATGCTAAATCATTTGTTTCGCAAGGATTTGTAGCTAAACCTTCTCCATCGCATTGATTTGAAGCTAAATCATATGTTTCGCTTGGATTTGAAGCTAAACCTTCTACATCGCATTGACTTGAAGCTAAATCATGTGTTTTGCCTGGATTGATGCAAACTCGTTTGTTTCCCCTGCATTTGAAGCTATATCAGTTATATCGCAAGTATCTGATGCTAAATCATTTGTTTCGCATGGATTTGTAGCTAAACCTACTACATCGCATTGATTTGAAGCTAAATCATATGTTTCGCTTGGATTTGAAGCTAAACCTTCTACATCGCATAGATTTGAAGCTAAATAATGTGTTTCGCTTGAATTTAAAGCTATACCCTCTACATCGCTTTGATTTGAAGCTTAATCATGTGTTTTGCATGGATTTGATGATAACTCGTTTGTTTCCCCTGCGTTTGAAGCTATTTCAGTTATATCGCAAGAATCTGATACTAAATCATTTGTTTCGCATGGATTTGAAGCTAAACCTTCTACATCGCATTGATTTGCAGCTAAATTATGTGTTTTGCATGGATTTTATGCTAACTTGTTCGTTTCGCCTGCATTTGATGATATATCACTTATATCACAAGTGTTTGAATCTGAATAATTCGTTTCGCATGGATTTGAAGCTAAACCCTCTACCTCGTATCGATTTGAAGCAAAATTATATGTATCGCATGGCTTTTGAAGCTACCCCGTTTGAATCGTCTGCATTGGCAGCTATATCACTTATATCACAAGTGTTTGAAGCTAAATCATTTGTTTCGCAAGGATTTGAAGCTAAACCTTCTACATCGCATTCATTTGAAACTAAATCATGTGTTTCGCTTGGATTTGAGGCTAAAAATTCTCCATCGCATTGATTTGAAGCTAAATCATATGTTTCGCGTGGATTTGAAGCTAAACCTTCTACATCGCATTGACTTGAAGCTAAATCATGTGTTTTGCATGGATTTGATGCAAACTCGTTTGTTTCCCCTGCATTTGAAGCAATATCAGTTATATCGCAAGTATCTGATGCTAAATCATTTGTTTCGCATGGATTTGAAGCTAAACCTTCTACATTGCATTTCTTTGAAGCTAAATCGTGTGTTTTGCATGGATTTTATGCTAACTCGTTTGTTTCCCCTGCATTTGAATCAATTTCAGTTATATCGCAAGTATCTAATGCTAAATCATGTGTTTCGCATGGATTTGAAGCTAAACCTTCTGCATCGCATTGATTTGCAGCTAAATCATGTGTTTTGCATGGATTTTATGCTAACTTGTTCGTTTCGCCTGCATTTGATGATATATCACTTATATCACAAGTGTTTGAATCTGAATAATTTGTTTCGCATGGATTTGAAGATAAACCTTCTACCTCGTATCGATTTGAAGCAAAATTATATGTATCGCATGGCTTTTGAAGCTACACCGTTTGAATCGTCTGCATTGGCAGCTATATCACTTATATCACAAGTGTTTGAAGCTAAATCATTTGTTTCGCAAGGATTTGAAGCTAAACCTTCTACATCGCATTCATTTGAAACTAAATCATGTGTTTCGCTTGGATTTGAGGCTAAACCTTCACCATCGCATTGATTTGAAGCTAAATCATATGTTTCGCTTGGATTTGAAGCAAAACCTTCTACATCGCATTGACTTAAAGCTAAATCATGTGTTTTGCATGGATTTGATGCAAACTCGTTTGTTTCCCCTGCATTTGAAGCTACATCAGTTATATCGCAAGTATCTGATGCTAAATCATTTGTTTCGCATGGATTTGAAGCTAAGCCTTCTACATCGCATTGATTTGAAGCTAAATCGTGTATTTTGCATGGATTTTATGCTAACTCGTTTGTTTCCCCTGCATTTGAAGCTATTTCAGTTATATCGCAAGTATCTGATGCTAAATCATGTGTTTCGCTTGGCTTTGAAGCTAAACCTTCTACATCGCATTGATTTGCAGCTACAACATGTGTATCGCATGGATTTGAAGCTAAACCTTCTACATCGCATTGATTTGAAGCTAAATCGTGTGTTTTGCATGGATATTATGCTAACTCGTTTGTTTCCCTTGCTTTTGAAGCTATTTCAGTTATATCGCAAGTATCTGATGCTAAATCATTTGTTTCGCTTGGATTTGAAGCTAAAGATTCTACATCGCTTTCATTTGAAGCTAAATCATGTGTTTTGCATGGATTTGATGCTAACTCCATTTTTTCTCCTATATTTGAAGCTATATCACTTCTATCGCAAGTATCTGTACCGAAATCATTTGTTTCGCATGGATTTGAAGCTCAGCCTTCTACTTCGCATGGATTTAAACCGAAATGATGTGTATCGCATGGATTTTGAATCTAACTCGTTTGATTCGTCTGCATTTGAAGCTATATCACTTATATCCCAAGTGTTCGATGCTAAATCATTTGTTTCGCATGGATTTGTAGCTAAACCTTCTACATCGCATTGACTTGAAGCTAAATCATGTGTTTCGCTTGGATTTGAAGCTAAACCTTCTACATCGCATTGACTTGAAGCTAAATCATGTGTTTTGCATGGATTTGATGCAAACTCGTTTGTTTTCACTGCATTTGAAGCTATATCAGTTATATCGCAAGTATCTGATGCTAAATCATTTGTTTCGCATGGATTTGTAGCTAAACCTACTACATCGCATTGATTTGAAGCTAAATCATATGTTTCGCTTGGATTTGAAGCTAAACCTTCTACATCGCATTGATTTGAAGCTAAATCATGTGTTTCGCTTGAATTTAAAGCTATACCCTCTACATCGCTTTGATTTGAAGCTTAATCATGTGTTTTGCATGGATTTTATGCTAACTTGTTCGTTTCGCCTGCATTTGATGATATATCACTTATATCACAAGTGTTTGAATCTGAATAATTTGTTTCGCATGGATTTGAAGCTAAACCTTCTACCTCGTATCGATTTGAAGCAAAATTATATGTATCGCATGGCTTTTGAAGCTACACCGTTTGAATCGTCTGCATTGGCAGCTATATCACTTATATCACAAGTGTTTGAAGCTAAATCATTTGTTTCGCAAGGATTTGAAGCTAAACCTTCTACATCGCATTCATTGAAACTAAATCATGTGTTTCGCTTGGATTTGAGGCTAAACCTTCTCCATCGCATTGATTTGAAGCTAAATCATATGTTTCGCTTGGATTTGAAGCTAAACCTTCTACATCGCATTGACTTGAAGCTAAATCATGTGTTTTGCATGGATTTGATGCAAACTCGTTTGTTTCCCCTGCATTTGAAGCTACATCAGTTATATCGCAAGTATCTGATGCTAAATCATTTGTTTCGCATGGATTTGAAGCTAAACCTTCTACATCGCATTGATTTGAAGCTAAATCGTGTGTTTTGCATGGATTTTATGCTAACTCGTTTGTTTCCCCTGCATTTGAAGCTATTTCAGTTATATCGCAAGTATCTGATGCTAAATCATGTGTTTCGCTTGGATTTGAAGCTAAACCTTCTACATCGCATTGATTTGCATCTACAACATGTGTATCGCATGGATTTGAAGCTAAACCTTCTACATCGCATTGATTTGAAGCTAAATCGTGTGTTTTGCATGGATTTTATGCTAACTCGTTTGTTTCCCTTGCTTTTGAAGCTATATCAGTTACATCGCAAGTATCTGATGATAAATCATTTGTTTCGCATGGATTTGTAGCTAAACCTTCTACATCGCATTGATTTGAAGCTAAATCATATGTTTCGCTTGGATTTGAAGCTAAACCTTCTACATCGTATTGATTTGTAGCTAAATCATGTGTTTCGCTTGAATTTGAAGCTATACCTTCTACATCGCTTTGATTTGAAGCTTAATCATGTGTTTTGCATGGATTTGATGCTATCTCGTCTGTTTCCCCTGCGTTTGAAGCTATTTCAGTTATATCGCAAGTATCTGATGCTACATCATTTGTTTCGCATGGATTTGAAGCTAAACCTTCTACATCGCATTGATTTGCAGCTACAACATGTGTATCGCATGGATTTGAAGCTAAACCTTCTACATCGCATTGATTTGAAGCTAAATCGTGTGTTTTGCATGGATATTATGCTAACTCGTTTGTTTCCCTTGCTTTTGAAGCTATTTGAGTTATATCGCAAGTATCTGATGCTAAATCATTTGTTTCGCTTGGATTTGAAGCTAAAGATTCTACATCGCTTTTATTTGAAGCTAAATCATGTGTTTTGCATGGATTTGATGCTAACTCGATTTTTTCTCCTATATTTGAAGCTATATCACTTCTATCGCAAGTATCTGTACCGAAATCATTTGTTTCGCATGGATTTGTAGCTCAGCCTTCTACTTCGCATGGATTTAAACCGAAATGATGTGTATCGCATGGATTTTGAATCTAACTCGTTTGATTCGTCTGCATTTGAAGCTATATCACTTATATCCCAAGTGTTCGATGCTAAATCATTTGTTTCGCATGGATTTGTAGCTAAACCTTCTACATCGCAGTGACTTGAAGCTAAATCATGTGTTTCGCTTGGATTTGAAGCTAAACCTTCTACATCGCATTGACTTGAAGCTAAATCATGTGTTTTGCATGGATTTGATGCAAACTCGTTTGTTTTCACTGCATTTGAAGCTATATCAGTTATATCGCAAGTATCTGATGCTAAATCATTTGTTTCGCATGGATTTGTAGCTAAACCTACTACATCGCATTGATTTGAAGCTAAATCATATGTTTCGCTTGGATTTGAAGCTAAACCTTCTACATCGCATTGATTTGAAGCTAAATCATGTGTTTCGCTTGAATTTAAAGCTATACCCTCTACATCGCTTTGATTTGAAGCTTAATCATGTGTTTTGCATGGATTTGATGATAAACTCGTTTGTTTCCCCTGCGTTTGAAGCTATTTCAGTTATATCGCAAGAATCTGATGCTAAATCATTTGTTTCGCATGGATTTGAAGCTAAACCTTCTACATCGCATTGATTTGCAGCTAAATCATGTGTTTTGCATGGATTTTATGCTAACTTGTTCGTTTCGCCTGCATTTGATGATATATCACTTATATCACAAGTGTTTGAATCTGAATAATTTGTTTCGCATGGATTTGAAGCTAAACCTTCTACCTCGTATCGATTTGAAGCAAAATTATATGTATCGCATGGCTTTTGAAGCTACACCGTTTGAATCGTCTGCATTGGCAGCTATATCACTTATATCACAAGTGTTTGAAGCTAAATCATTTGTTTCGCAAGGATTCGAAGCTAAACCTTCTACATCGCATTCATTTGAAACTAAATCATGTGTTTCGCTTGGATTTGAGGCTAAACCTTCTCCATCGCATTGATTTGAAGCTAAATCGTGTGTTTTGCATGGATTTTATGCTAACTCGTTTGTTTCCCCTGCATTTGAAGCTATTTCAGTTATATCGCAAGTATCTGATGCTAAATCATGTGTTTCGCTTGAATTTGAAGCTAAACCTTCTACATCGCATTGATTTGCATCTACAACATGTGTATCGCATGGATTTGAAGCTAAACCTTCTACATCGCATTGATTTGAAGCTAAATCGTGTGTTTTGCATGGATTTTATGCTAACTCGTTTGTTTCCCTTGCTTTTGAAGCTATATCAGTTACATCGCAAGTATCTGATGCTAAATCATTTGTTTCGCATGGATTTGTAGCTAAACCTTCTACATCGCATTGATTTGAAGCTAAATCATATGTTTCGCTTGGATTTGAAGCTAAAGCTTCTACATCGTATTGATTTGAAGCTAAATCATGTGTTTCGCTTGAATTTGAAGCTATACCCTCTACATCGCTTTGATTTGAAGCTTAATCATGTGTTTTGCATGGATTTGATGCTATCTCGTCTGTTTCCCCTGCGTTTGAAGCTATTTCAGTTATATCGCAAGTATCTGATGCTACATCATTTGTTTCGCATGGATTTGAAGCTAAACCTTCTACTTCGCATGGATTTAAACCGAAATGATGTGTATCGCATGGATTTTGATTCTAACTCGTTTGATTCGTCTGCATTTGAAGCTTATATCTTATATCACTTATATCCCAAGTGTTCGATGCTAAATCATTTGTTTCGCATGGTTTTGTAGCTAAACCTTCTACATCGCATTGACTTGAAGCTAAATCATGTGTTTCGCTTGGATTTGAAGCTAAACCTTCTACATCGCATTGACTTGAAGCTAAATCATGTGTTTTGCATGGATTTGATGCTAACTCGTTTGTTTCCCCTGCATTTGAAGCTATTTCAGTTATATCGCAAGTATCTGATGCTAAATCATGTGTTTCGCTTGGATTTGAAGCTAAACCTTCTACATCGCATTGATTTGCAGCTACAACATGTGTATCGCATGGATTTGAAGCTAAACCTTCTACATCGCATTGATTTGAAGCTAAATCGTGTGTTTTGCATGGATTTTATGCTAACTCGTTTGTTTCCCTTGCTTTTGAAGCTATATCAGTTACATCGCAAGTATCTGATGCTAAATCATTTGTTTCGCATGGATTTGTAGCTAAACCTTCTACATCGCATTGATTTGAAGCTAAATCATATGTTTCGCTTGGATTTGAAGCTAAACCTACTACATCGCATTGATTTGAAGCTAAATCGTGTGTTTCGCTTGAATTTGAAGCTATACCCTCTACATCGCTTTGATTTGAAGCTTAATCATGTGTTTTGCATGGATTTGATGCTATCACGTCTGTTTCCCCTGCGTTTGAAGCTATTTCAGTTATATCGCAAGTATCTGATGCTAAATCATTTGTTTCGCATGGATTTGAAGCTAAACCTTCTACATTGCATTGATTTGAAGCTAAATCGTGTGTTTTGCATGGATTTGATGCTAACTCGTTTGTTTCCCCTGCATTTGAAGCTATTTCAGTTATATCGCAAGTATCTGATGCTAAATCATGTGTTTCGCTTGGATTTGAAGCTAAACCCTCTACATCGCATTGATTTGCAGCTACAACATGTGCATCGCATGGATTTGAAGCTAAACCTTCTACATCGCATTGATTTGAAGCTAAATCGTGTGTTTTGCATGGATTTTATGCTAACTCGTTTGTTTCCCCTGCATTTGAAGCTATTTCAGTTATATCGCAAGTATCTGATGATAAATCATGTGTTTCGCTTGGATTTGAAGCTAAACCTTCTACATCGCATTAATTTGCAACTAAATCATATGTTTCGCTTGGATTTGAAGCTAAACCTTCTACATCGCATTGACTTGAAGCTAAATCATGTGTTTTGCAAGGATTTGATGCAAACTCGTTTGTTTCCACTGCATTTGAAGCTATATCAGTTATATCGCAAGTATCTGATGATAAATCATGTGTTTCGCATGGATTTGTAGCTAAACCTTCTACATCGCATTGATTTGAAGCTAAATCATATGTTTCGCTTGGATTTGAAGCTAAACCTTCTACATCGCATTGATTTGAAGCTAAATCTTGTGTTTCGCTTGAATTTGAAGCTATACCCTCTACATCGCTTTGATTTGAAGCTAAATCATGTGTTTTGCATGGATTTGATGCCAACTCGTTTGTTTCCACTGCATTTGAAGCTATATCAGTTATATCGCAAGTATCTGATGCTAAATCATTTGTTTCGCATGGATTTGAAGCTAAACCTTCTACATTGCATTGATTTGAAGCTAAATCGTGTGTTTTGCATGGATTTTATGCTAACTCGTTTGTTTCCCCTGCATTTGAAGCTATTTCAGTTATATCGCAAGTATCTGATGCTAAATCATGTGTTTCGCTTGGATTTGAAGCTAAACCCTCTACATCGCATTGATTTGCAGCTACAACATGTGCATCGCATGGATTTGAAGCTAAACCTTCTACATCGCATTGATTTGAAGCTAAATCGTGTGTTTTGCATGGATTTTATGCTAACTCGTTTGTTTCCCTTGCATTTGAAGCTATATCAGTTACATCGCAAGTATCTGATGCTAAATCATTTGCTTCACATGGATTTGAAGCTAATCCTGCTACATCGTATTGATTTGAAGCTAAATCATGTGTTTCGCATGGATTTGAAGCTAACTCGTTTGTTCGTCTGCATTTGAAGCGATGTCCCTTCTATCGCAAATATCTGAAGCTAAATCATTGGTTTCGCATGGATTTGAATCTAATCCTTCTACATCGCATTGATTTGCTCCTAAATCATGTGTTTCGCTTGGATTTGAAGCTTACTCGTTTGTTCCGTCTGCATTTTATGCTATATCTCTTATGTCGCAAGTATTTTGAAGAAAAATCATGTGTTTTGCATGGATTTGATGCTAACTCGTTTGTTCCCCCTGCATTTGAAGCTATTTCAGTTATATCGCAAGTATCTGTACCTAAATCATTTGTTTCGCATGGATTTGAAGCTCAGCCTTCTACTTCGCATGGATTTAAACCGAAATGATGTGTATCGCATGGATTTTGAATCTAACTCGTTTGATTCGTCTGCATTTGAAGCTATATCACTTATATCCCAAGTGTTCGATGCTAAATCATTTGTTTCGCATGGATTTGTAGCTAAACCTTCTACATCGCATTGACTTGAAGCTAAATCATGTGTTTCGCTTGGATTTGAAGCTAAACCTTCTACATCGCATTGACTTGAAGCTATTTCATGTGCTTTGCATGGATTTGATGCAAACTCGTTTGTTTCCCACTGCATTTGAAGCTATTTCAGTTATATCGCAAGTATCTGTACCTAAATCATTTGTTTCGCATGGATTTGAAGCTAAGCCTTCTACTTCGCATGGATTTAATGCTAAATGATGTGTATCGCATGGATTTTGAAGCTAACTCGTTTGATTCGTCTGCATTTGAAGCTATATCATTTATATCCCAAGTGTTTGATGCTAAATCATTTGTTTCGCATGGATTTGAAGCTAAACCTTCTACATCGCATGGATTTGAAGCTAAACCTTCTACATCGCATTGATTTGAAGCTAAATCGTGTGTGTTGCATGGATTTTATGCTAACTCGTTTGTTTTCCCTGCATTTGAAGCTATATCAGTTATATCGGAAGTATCTGATGCTAAATCATTTGTTTCGCATGGATTTGTAGCTAAACCTTCTCCATCGCATTGATTTGAAGCTAAATCATATGTTTCGCATGGATTTGAAGCTAAAACTTCTACATCGCATTGACTTGAACCTAAATCATGCGTTTTGCATGGATTTGATGCAAACTCGTTTGTTTCCCCTGCATTTGAAGCTATATCAGTTATATCGCAAGTATCTGATGGTAAATCATTTGTTTCGCATGGATTTGAAGCTAAACCTTCGACATCGCATCGATTTGAAGCTAAATCATATGTTTCGCTTGGATTTGAAGCTAAACTTTCTACATCGCATTGATTTGAAGCTAAATCATGTGTTTCGCTTGAATTTGAAGCTATACCCTCTACATCGCTTTGATTTGAAGCTAAATCATGTGTTTTGCATGGATTTGATGCAAACTCGTTTGTTTCCCCTGCATTTGAAGCTATATCAGTTATATCGCAAGTATCTGATGCTAAATCATTTGTTTCGCATGGATTTGAAGCTAAACCTTCTACATTGCATTGATTTGAAGCTAAATCGTGTGTTTTGCATGGATTTTATGCTAACTCGTTTGTTTCCCCTGCATTTGAAGCTATTTCAGTTATATCGCAAGTATCTGATGCTAAATCATGTGTTTCGCTTGGATTTGAAGCTAAACCCTCTACATCGCATTGATTTGCAGCTACAACATGTGCATCGCATGGATTTGAAGCTAAACCTTCTACATCGCATTGATTTGAAGCTAAACCTTCTACATCGCATTGATTTGAAGCTAAATCGTGTGTTTTGCATGGATTTTATGCTAACTCGTTTGTTTCCCTTGCATTTGAAGCTATATCAGTTACATCGCAAGTATCTGATGCTAAATCATTTGCTTCACATGGATTTGAAGCTAATCCTGCTACATCGTATTGATTTGAAGCTAAATCATGTGTTTCGCATGGATTTGAAGCTAACTCGTTTGTTCGTCTGCATTTGATGCGATGTCCCTTCTATCGCAAATATCTGAAGCTAAATCATTGGTTTCGCATGGATTTGAATCTAAACCTTCTACATCGCATTGATTTGCTCCTAAATCATGTGTTTCGCATGGATTTGATGCTAACTCGTTTGTTTCCCCTGCGTTTGAAGCTATTTCAGTTATATCGTAGGTATCTGATGCTAAATCGTTTGTTTCGCATGGATTTGAAGCTAAACCATCTACATCGCATTGATTTGAAGCTAAATCGTGTGTTTTGCATGGATTTTATGCTAACTCGTTTGTTTCCCCTGCATTTGAAGCTATTTCAGTTATATCGCAAGTATCTGTACCTAACTCATTTGTTTCGCTTGGATTTGAAGCTAAGCCTTCTACTTCGCATGGATTTAATGCTAAATGATGTGTATCGCATGGATTTTGAAGCTAACTCGTTTGATTCGTCTACATTTGAAGCTATATCATTTATATCCCAAGTGTTTGATGCTAAATCATTTGTTTCGCATGGATTTGTAGCTAAACCTTCTCCATCGCATTGATTTGAAGCTAAATCATATGTTTCGCTTGGATTTGAAGCCAAAGCTTCTACATCGCATTGACTTGAAGTTAAATCAAGTGTTTTGCATGGATTTGATGCAAACTCGTTTGTTTCCCCTGCATTTAAAGCTATATCAGTTATATCGCAAGTATCTGATGCTAAATCATTTGTTTCGCAATGATTTGTAGCTAAACCATCTCCACCCCATTGATTTGAAGCTAAATCATATGTTTCGCTTGGATTTGAAGCTAAACCTTCTACATCGCATTGACTTGAACCTAAATCATGCGTTTTGCATGGATTTGATGCAAACTCGTTTGTTTCCCCTGCATTTGAAGCTATTTCAGTTATATCGCAAGTATCTGATGCTAAATCATGTGTTTCGCATGGATTTGTAGCTAAACCTTCTACATCGCATTGATTTGAAGCTAAATCATATGTTTCGCTTGGATTTGAAGCTAAACCTTCTACATCGCATTGATTTGAAGCTAAATCATGTGTTTCGCTTGAATTTGAAGCTATACCCTCTACATCGCTTTGATTTGAAGCTAAATCATGTGTTTCGCTTGAATTTGAAGCTATACCCTCTACATCGCTTTGATTTGAAGCTTAATCGTGTGTTTTGCATGGATTTGATGCTAACTCGTTTGTTTCCCCTGCGTTTGAAGCTATTTCAGTTATATCGCAAGTATCTGATGCTAAATCATTTGTTTCGCATGGATTTGAAGCTAAACCATCTACATCGCATTGAGTTGAAGATAAATCATGTGTTTTGCATGGATTTGATGCTAACTCGTTTGTTCCCCGTGCATTTGAAGCTATTTCAGTTATATCGCAAGTATCTGATGCTAAATCGTTTGTTTCGCATGGATTTGAAGCTAAACCTTCTACATCGCATTGATTTGAAGCTAAATCGTGTGTTTCGCTTGAACTTGAAGCTAAACCTTCTACATCGCATTTATTTGAAGCTAAATTATGTCTTTCGCTTAGATTTGAAGCTTACTCGTTTGTTCCGTCTGCTTTTTATGCTATATCTCTTATGTCGCAAGTATTTGAAGAAAAATCATGTGTTTTGCATGGATTTGAAGCTAACTCGTATGTTTCGACTGCATTTGAATCTATATCTCTTATATCGCAAGTATCTGATGCTAAATCATTTGTTTCGCATGGATTTGAAACTAAACCTTCTACATCGCATTGATTTGCAGCTAAATCATGTGTTTTGCATGGATTTGAAGCTAACACGTTCGTTTCGCTTGCATTTGATTCTATATCACTTATATCACAAGTGTTTGATGCTAAATCGTTTGTTTCGCATGGATTTGAAGTTAAACCTTCTACATCGCATTGATTTGAAGCTAAATCGTGTGTTTTGCATGGATTTTATGCTAACTCGTTTGTTTCTCCTGCATTTGAAGCTATATCACATATATCGCAAGTATCTGAACCTAAATCATTTGTCTCGCATGGATTTTCAACCTAAGCCTTCTACTTCGCATTGATTTGAAGCTAAATCATGTGTATCGCATGGATCTTGTAGCTAACTCGTTTGTTTCCCCTGCATTTGGAGCTAAATCACTTATATCGCAAGTATCTGAAGCTAAATCATTTGTGTCGCATGGATTTGAAGCTATGCATTCTACTTCGCATTGATTTGAAGCTAAACCATGTGTATCGCATGGATCTTGAAGCTAACTCGTTTTTTCCCCTGCACTTGAAACTATGTCACTTATATCGCAAGTATCTGTAGCTAAATCATTTGATTCACATGGATTTGTAGCTTAACCTTCTAAATCGTGTTGATTTGAAGCTAAATCATGTGATTGGCTTGGAGTTTAAGCTAACTCGTTTGTTTCGTCTGCATTTGAGGCTATATCACTTATGTCGCATGTATCTGAAGCTAAATCATTGGTTTTGCATGGATTTGGAGCTAAACCTTCTACATAGCATTGATTTGCTGCTATATCATGTGTTTCGCTTAGATTTAGAGCTAACTGGTTTGTTCCTCCTCCATTTGAAGCTATATTACTTGTATCGCAAATATCTGAACCTATATCATTTGTTTCGCATGGATTTGAAGCTAAGCCTTCTACTTCGCATTGATTTGAAGCTAAATCGTGTGTTTCGCATGGGTTTGAATCTAACTCGTTCGTTTCGCCTGCATTTGATGCTATATCACTTATATCGCCAGTACCTGATGCTAAATCATTTGTTTCGCATGGATTTGAAGCTAAACCTTCTAAATCGCTTTTATTTGAAGCTAAATCATGTGATTCTCTTGGATTTCAAGCTAACTCGTTAGTTTCGTCTGCATTTGAAGCTATATCACTCATATACCATTGTTTGAAGCAAAATCATTTGTATCGCAAGGATTTGAAGCAAAACCTTCTACATCGCATTGATTTGAAGCTAAATCATGTGTTTCGCTTGGATTTGTAGCTAAACCTACTACATCGCATTGATTTGAAGCTAAATCATGTGTTTCGCATGGATTTGAAGGTAACTCGATAGTTTCGCCAGCATTTGAAGCTATATCATTTATATCGCAAGTATTTGAAGCTAAATCATTTGTGTCGCATGGATATGAAGCTAAAGCATCTACATCGCATTGAATTGAATCTAAATCAAGTAATTCGCTTGGATTTGAAGCTAACACGTTTGTTTCGCCCGCATTTGAAGCTATATCAATATATCGCAAGTATCTGAACCTAAATCAATTGTTTCGCATGGATTTGAAGCTAAACCTTCTACATCGCATTGATTTGCAGCTAAATCATGTGTTTCGCTTGGATTTGAAGCTAACTCGTTTGTTTCGCCCGCATTTGAAGCTATATCAATATATCGCAAGTATCTGAACCTAAATCATTTGTTTCGCATGGATTTGAAGCTAATCCTACTACTTCGTATCGATTTGAAGCTAAATGATATGTATCGCATGTATTTTGAACCTACCCCGTTTGATTCGTCTGAATTTGCAGCTAAATCACTTATATCTCAAGTTTTTGAAGCTAAATCATTTGTTTCGCATGGATTTGAAGCTAAACTTCCACATCGCATCGATTTGCATCTAAATCACGCGATTCGCATGTATTTGAAGCTAACTCGCTAGTTTCCCCTGCATTTGATGCTATATCACTTATATCGCAAGTATCTGAAGCTAAATTATTTGTTTCGCATGGATATGAAGCTAAACCTTCTACATCGCATTGATTTGAAGCTAAATCATGTGTTTCGCATGGTTATGAAGCTAACTCGTTCCTATCGCCTGCATTTGGTGCTATATCACTTATATCGCAAGTATCTGAAGCTAAATAATTTGTTTCGCATGGATTTGAAGCTAGGACATCTAGTTGGTATTTATTTGTAGCTAAATCATGAGTTGCGCATGAATTAGAAGCTAAACCTTCTACATAGCATTGATTTCCAGCTTAATCGTTTGTTTCGCATGGATTTGAAGCTAAACCTTCTACATCGCATTGCTTTGAAGCTAAATCATTTGTTTCGGATGGATTTGAAGCTAATCCTTCTACATCGCATTCATTTGCAGCTAAGTCATGTGTTTCGCATGGATTTGAAGCTAACTCGTTTGTTTCGTCTGCATTTGAAGCTATACCACTCATAGCCCAAGTATTTGAAGCTAAATCATTTGCTTCGCATTGATTTGAAGCTAAAATTTCTACATCGCATTGATTTGAAGCTACATCATGTGTTTCGCTTGGATATGAAGCTAACTCGTTTGTTTGGACTGCATTTGAAGCTATAATACTTATATCGCAAGTATTTGAAGCTAAATGTTGTGTATCGCATGGATTTTGAAGATAACTCGATTGAATCGTCTGCATTTGAAGCTATATCACTTATATTGCAAGTATCTGAAGCTAAATCATTTGTTTCGCTTGGATTTGAAGCTAAACCTTCTACATCGCATTGATTTGAAACTAAATCGTGTGTTTCGCATGGTTATGAAGCTAACTCGTTCGTATCGCCTGCATTTGATGCTATATCACTTATATCGCAAGTATCTGAAGCTAAATCATTTGTTTCGCATGAATTTGAATCTAAACCCTGTGTTTCGCATGAATTTGAACCTAAATCTTGTCTTTCGCATGTATTTGAAGCTTAATCATGTGTTTTGCTTGGATTTGAAGCTAACTCGTTTGTTTCGCATGCATTTGAAGCTGCATCACTTATATTGCAAGTATTTGAAGCTAAATCATTTGTGTCGCATGGATTTGAAGGTAACTCGTTAGTTTCCCCTGCATTTGAAGCTATATCACTTATATCAGAAGTGTTTGAAGCTAAATCATTTGTTTCGCATGGATTTGAAGCTAAACCTTCTACATCACATTGATTTGAAGCTAAATCATGTGTTTCGCATGGTTATGAATCTAACTCGTTCGTATCGCCTGCATTTGATGCTATATCACTTATATCGCAAGTATATGAAGCTAAATAACTTGTTTCGCATGGATTTGAAGCTAGGACATCTAGTTAGTATTGGTTTATTTGTAGCCAAATCATGAGTTGCGCATGAATTAGAAGCTAAACCTTCTACATAGCATTGATTTGAAGCTAAATCATGTGTTTTCATGGATTTTATGCTAACTCGTTTGTTTCCCCTGCATTTCAAGCAATATCAGTTATATCGCAAGTATCCGATGCTAAATCAATTGTTTCGCATGGATTTGAAGCTAAACCTTCTACATCGCATTGATTTGAAGCTAAATCATGTGTTGCGCTTGGATTTGAATCTATACCTTCTACATCGCATTGATTTGAAGCTAAATCATGTGTTTCGTTTGGATTTGAAGATATACCTTCTACATCGCTTTGATTTGAAGCTGAATCATGTGTTTTGCATGGAATTGATTCTAACTCGTTTGTTTCCCCTGCATTTGAAGCTATTTCAGTTATATCGCAAGTATCTGATGCTAAATCATTTGATTCGCATGGATTTGAAGCTAAAACTTCTACATGGCATTGATTTGCAGCTAAATCATGTGTTTCGCATGGACTTGAAGCTAACTCGTTCGTTTCGCCTGCATTTGATGCTATATCACTTATATCGCAAGTGTTTGAAGCTAAATCATTTGTTTCGCATGGATTTGAAGCTAAACCTTCTACATCGCATTGATTTGAAGCTAAATCATGTGTTTCGCTTGGATTTAAAGCTATACCTTCTACATCGCTTTGATTTGAAGCTAAATCATGTGTTTTGCATGGTTTTGATGCTAACTCGTTTGTTTCCCCTGCAATTGAAGCTATATCAGTTATATCGCAAGTATCTGATGCTAAATCATTTGTTTCGCATGGATTGAAGCTAAACCATCTACATCGCATTGATTTGCAGCTAAATCATGTGTTTTGCATGGATTTGATGCTAACTCGTTTGTTTCCCCTGCATTTGAAGCTATATCAGATATATCGCAAGTATCTGAAGCTAAATCATTAGTTTCGCATGGATTTGAAGCTAAGCCTTCTACTTCGCATGGATTTAAAGTTAAAACATTTGTTTCGCATGGATTTGAAGCTAAACCTTCTACATCGCATTGATTTGCAGCTAAATCATGTGTTTTGCATGGTTTTAATGCTAACTCGTTTGATTCCCCTGCATTTGAAGCTATATCAGTTATATCGCCAGTATCTGATGCTAAATCATTTGTTTCGCATGGATTTGAAGATAAACCTTCTACATCGCATTGATTTGAAGCTAAATCATGTGTTTTGCATGGGTTTGATGTTAACTCGTTTGTTCCCCCTGCATTTAAAACTATATCAGTTATATCGCAAGTATCTGATGCTAAATCATTAGTTTCGCATGGATTTGAAAGTAAGCCTTCTACTTCGCATGGATTTAAAGCTAAATCATTTGTTTCGCATGGACTTGAAGCTAAACCTTCTACATCGCATTGATTTGCAGCTAAATCATGTATTTCGCATGGATTTGAAGCTAACTCGGTCGTTTCGCCTGCATTTGATGCTATATCACTTATATCGCAAGTATCTGAAGCTAAATCATTTGTTTCGTATAAATTTGAAGTTTAACCTTCTACATCGCATTGATTTGAAGCTAAAACATGTATTTCGCATGGATTTGAAGCTAACTCGTTAGTTTCGCCTGCATTTGAAGCAATATCAATGTATCGCAAGTATCTGAACCTAAATCATTTGTTTCTCATGGATTTGAAGCTAAGCCTTCTACTTCGCATGGATTTAAAGCTAAATGATGTGTATCGCATGGATTTTGAAGCTACCTCGTTTGATTCGTCTGCATTTGAAGCTATATCAGTTATATCGCCAGTATCTGATTTTAAATCATTTGTTTCGCATGAATTTGAAGCTAAACCGTCTACATCTCATTGATTTGAAGCTAAATCATGTGTTTCGCTTGGATTTGAAACTATACCTTCTACATCGCTTTGATTTGAAGCTAAATCATGTGTTTTGCATGGATTTGATGCTCATTCGTTTGTTTCCCCTGCATTTGAAGCTATTTCAGTTATATCGCAAGTATCTGAGGCCAAATCATGTGTTTCGCTGGGATTTGAAGCTAAACCTTTTACATCGCATTGATTTGCAGCTAAATCATGTGTTTTGCATGGTTTTGATGCTAACTCGTTCGTTTCCACTGCATTTGAAGCTATATCAGTTATATCGCCAGTATCTGATGCTAAATCATTTGTTTCGCATGGATTTGAAGCTAAACCTTCTACATCACATTGATTTGAAGCTAAATTATGTGTTTTGCATGGATTTGATGCTAACTCGTTAGTTTCGCCTGCATTTGAAACAATATCAATGTATCGCAAGTATCTGAAACAAAATCATTTGATCGCATGGATTTGAAGCTAAGCCTTCTACTTCGCATGGATTTAAAGCTAAATTATGTGTATCGCATGGATTTTGAAGCTAATCCCGTTTGATTCGTCTGCATTTGCAGCTATATCACTTATATCACAAGTGTTTGAAGCTAAATCATTTGTTTCGCATGGATTTGAAGCTAAACCTTCTACATCGCATTGATTTGAAGCTAAACCTTCTACATCGCATTGATTTGAAGCTAAATCATGTGTTTTGCATGGATTTTATGCTAACTCGTTTGTTGCCCCTGCATTTGAAGCTATATCAGTTATATCGCAAGTATCTGATGCTAAATCATTTGTTTCGCATGGATTTGAAGCTAAATCTTCTACATCGCATTGATTAGCAGCTAAATCATGTGTTTCGCATGGATTTGAATCTAACTAGTTCGTTTCGCCTGCATTTGATGCTATATCACTTATATCGCAAGTGTTTGAAGCTAAATCATTTGTTTCGCATGGATTTGAAGCTAAACCTACTACATGGTATCGATTTGAAGCTAAATGATATGTATAGCATGGATTTTGAAGCTACCCCGTTTGATTCGTCTGCATTTGCAGCTATGTCAGTTATATTACAAGTGCTTGAAGCTAAATCATTTGTTTCGCATGGATTTGAAGCTAAACCTTCTACATCGCATTGATTTGAAGCTAAATCATGTGTTTCGCTTGGTTTTGAAGCTATACCTTCTACATCGCTATGATTTGAAGCTAAATCATGTGTTTTGCATGGATTTGATGCTAACTCGTTTGTTTCCCCTGCATTTGAAGCTATTTCAGTTATATCGCAAGTATCTGATGCTAAATCATTTGTTTCGCATGGATTTGAACTAAACCTTCTACATCGCATTGATTTGAAGCTAAATCATGTCTTTTGCATGGATTTGATGCTAACTCATTTGTTTCCCCTGCATTTGATGCTATATCAGTTATATCGCAAGTATCTGAAGCTAAATCATTTGTTTCGCATGGATTTGAAGCTAAACCTACTACATCGCATTGATTTACAGCTAAATCATGTGTTTCGCATGGATTTGAAGCTAACTCGTCCGTTTCGCCTGCATTTGATGCTATATCACTTATATCGCAAGTGTTTTAAGCTAAATCATTTGTTTCGCATGGATTTGAAGCTAAACCTTCTACATCGAATCGATTTGAAGCTAAACCTTCTACATCGTATCGATTTGAAGCTAAATGATATGTATCGCATGGATTGGAAGCTAACTCGTCCGTTTCGCCTGCATTTGATGCTATATCACTTATATCGCAAGTGTTTTAAGCTAAATCATTTGTTTCGCTTGGATTTGAAACTATACCTTCTACATCGCTTTGATTTGAAGCTAAATCATGTGTTTTGCATGGATTTGATGCTCATTCGTTTGTTTCCCCTGCATTTGAAGCTATTTCAGTTATATCGCAAGTATCTGCGGCCAAATCATGTGTTTCGCTGGGATTTGAAGCTAAACCTTTTACATCGCATTGATTTGCAGCTAAATCATGTGTTTTGCATGGTTTTGATGCTAACTCGTTCGTTT
>NW_027478075.1:0-33297 GCF_051020955.1 Megalopta genalis | reverse complement strand
AATCCATGCGAAACACATGATGCAGCTACAAATCAATGCGATGTATAAGGTTTAGCTCCAAATCCAAGCGAAACTAATGATATGGCTTCAAATCAATGCGATGTTGAAGGTTTAGGTTCAAATCCATGCGAATAAAATGATTTAGTTTCAAATACTTGCGATAAAAGTGATATAGCTTCAAATGCTGTCGAAATAATCGAGTTAGATTCAAATCCATGCGAAACAATTGATTTAGCTTCAAATACTTGTGATATACATGATTTAGATTCAACTGCATGCGAAACTAACGAGTTAGCTTCAAATCCAAGCGAAACAAATGATTTAGCTTCAAATACTTGCCACATAAGTGATATAGCTTCAAATGCTGGCGCAATTAACGAGATAGCTTCATATCCAAGCGAAACACATGATGTAGCTACAAATCAACGCGATGTTGAAGGTTTAGCTTCAAATCCATGTGTAGCAAGTGATTTAACTTCAAATACTTGCGATATAAGTGGTCTAGCCTCAAATGCTGGCGAAATAATAGAGATAGCTTCAAATCCATGCGAAACACATGATGTAGCTTCAAATCAATGCGATGTGGAAGGTATAGCTTCAGATCCATGCGAAACAAATGATTTAGCTTCAAATACTTGCGATATAAGTGATATAGCTTCAAATGCTGGCGAAATAAAAGTGTTAGCTACAAATCCATGCGAAACACATGATGTAGCTTCAAATCAATGAGATGTAGAAGGTGTAGCTTCAAATCCATGTGTAGCAAGTGATTTAACTTCAAATACTTGCGAACTAAGTGGTCTAGCATCAAATGCTTGCGAAATAATCGAGTTAGCTTGAAATCCATGCGAAACACATGATGTAGCTTCAAATCAATGCGATTTAGAAGGTTTAGCTTCAAATCCATGCGAAACAAATGATTTAGCTTCAAATACTTGGGATATAAGTGGTCTAGCAGCAAATGCTGGCGAAATAAACGAGTTAGCTTCAAATCCATGCTGAACACATGATGTAGCTTCAAATCAATGCGATGTATAAGGTTTAGCTTGAAATCCAGGTGAAACAAATGATTTAGCTTCAAATACTTGTCAAACAAACGAGTTAGCTTCAAATCCATGCGAAACACATGATGTAGCTTCAAATCAATGCGAAACACATGATGCAGCTACAAATCAATGCGATGTATAAGGTTTAGCTTCAAATCCAAGCGAAACAAATGATTTAGCTACAAATACTTGCGATATAAGTGATATTGCTTCAAATGCAGGCGAAACGAACGAGTTAGCTTCAAATCCATGCGAAACATATGATATAGCTTCAAATCAATGCGATGTTGAAGGTTTAGCTTCAAATCCATGCGAATCAAATGATTTAGTTTCAAATACTTGCGATATAAGTGATATTGCTTCAAATGCAGGCGAAACGAACGAGTTAGCTTCAAATCCATGCGAAACATATGATATAGCTTCAAATCAATGATATGTTGAAGGTTTAGCTTCAAATCCATGCGAATCAAATGATTTAGTTTCAAATACTTGCGATATAACTGATAATGCTTCAAATGCAGCCGAAACGAACGCTTTAGCTTCAAATCCATGCGAATCATATAATTTAGCTTCAAATTCATGCGAAACACATGGTTTAGCTTCAAATTCATGCGAAACAAATGATTTAGTTTCAAATACTTGCGATATAAGTGATATAGCTTCAAATGCTGGCGAAATAATCGAGTTAGCTTCAAATCCATGCGAAACATATGATGTAGCTTCAAATCAATGCGATGTAGATTGTTTAGCTTCAAATCCATGCGAATCGAATGATTTAGCTTCAAATATTTGCGATATAAGTGATATAGCTTCAAATCCATGCGAAACAAATGATTTAGCTTCAAATTCATGCGAAACACATGGTTTAGATTTAAATTCATGCGAAACAAATGATTTAGTTTCAAATACTTGCGATATAAGTGATATAGCTTCTAATGCTGGCGGAGAAACGAGTTGGCTTCAAATCCATGCGAAACACGTGTTGTATCATGAAATTAATGCGATGTTGAATGTTTAGCTTGAAATCCATGGGAAACAAATTATTTAGCTTCAAATACTTGCGATATAAGTGATATAGCTTCAAATTCTGGCGAAATAATCGAGTTAGCTTCAACTCCATGCGAAACCAATGATGTAGCTTCAAATCAATGCGATGTTGAAGGTTTAACTTCAAATCGATGTGTAGCATGCGATTTAACTTCAAATACTTGCGATATAAGTTGTCTAGCATCAAATGCTGGCGAAATAATCGAGTTAGCTTCAAATCCAAGCGAAACACATGATGTAGCTTCAAATCAATGCGATGTAGAAGGAATAGCTTCAAATCCGGGCGAAACAAATGAATTAGCTTCAAATACTTGTGAAACAACCGAGTTAACTTCAAATCCATGCGAAACACATGATGTAGCTTCAAATCAATGCTAAACACATGATGCAGCTTCAAATCAATGCGATGTATAAGGTTTAGCTTCAAATCCAAGCGAAACAAATGATTTAGAATCAAATACTTGCGATATAAGTTGTCTAGCATCAAATGCTGGCGAAATAATCGAGTTAGCTTCAAATCCAAGCGAAACACATGATGTAGCTTCAAATCAATGCGATGTAGAAGGAATAGCTTCAAATCCGGGCGAAACAAATGATTTAGCTTCAAATACTTGTGAAACAACCGAGTTAACTTCAAATCCATGCGAAACACATGATGTAGCTTCAAATCAATGCTAAACACATGATGCAGCTTCAAATCAATGCGATGTATAAGGTTTAGCTTCAAATCCAAGCGAAACAAATGATTTAGAATCAAATACTTGCGATATAAGTTGTCTAGCAACAAATGCTGGCGAAGTAATCGAGTTAGCTTCAAATTCATGCGAAACACATGATTTAGCTTCAAATTAATGCGATGTAGAAGGTTTAGCTTCAAATCCAAGCGAATCAAATGATTTAGCTTCAAATACTTGCGATATATGTGATATAGCTTCAAATGCTGGCGAAATAATCGTGTTAGCTTCAAATCCATGCGAAACAAATGATTTAGCTTCAAATTCATGCGAAACACATGGTTTAGCTTTAAATTCATGCGAAACAAGTGACTTAGTTTCAAATACTTGCGATATAAGTGATATAGCTTCAAATGCTGGCGAAGTAAACGAGTTGGCTTCAAATCCAAGCGAAACAAATGATTTAGATTCAAATACTTGCGATATAAGTTGTCTAGCATCAAATGCTGGCGAAGTAATCGAGTTAGCTTCAAATCCATGCGAAACACATGATATGGCTTCAAATTCATGCGAAACAAATGATTTAGTTTCAAATACTTGCGATATAAGTGATATAGCTTCAAATTCTGGCGAAATAATCGAGTTAGCTTCAACTCAATGCGAACCAATGATGTAGCTTCAAATCAATGCGATGTTGAAGGTTT
This sequence comes from Megalopta genalis, assembly GCF_051020955.1. NCBI lineage: Eukaryota > Metazoa > Arthropoda > Insecta > Hymenoptera > Halictidae > Megalopta > Megalopta genalis. The sequence continues at coordinate 29,826 of NW_027478075.1, read as the reverse complement.
AACTTCAAATCCATGTGTAGCAAGCGATTTAACTTCAAATACTTGCGATATAAGTTGTCTATCATCAAATGCTGGCGAAATATTCGTTTGAGCTTCAAATCCAAGCGAAACACATGATGTAACTTCAAATCAATGCGAAACACATGATGCAGATACATATCAATGCGATGTGGAAGGTATAGCTTCAGATCCATGCGAAACAAATGATTTAGCTTCAAATACTTGCGATATAAGTGATATTGCTTCAAATGCAGGCGAAACGAACGAGTTAGCTTCAAATCCATGCGAAACACATGATGTAGCTTCAAGTCAATGCGATGTAGCTGGGTTAGCTTCAAATCCATGCGAAACAAATGAATTAGCTTCAAATACGTGCGATATCAGTGATATTGCTTCAAATGCAGGCGAAACGAACGAGTTAATTTTCTAATCCATGCGAAACACATGATGTAGCTTCAAGTCAATGCGATGTAGAAGGTTTAGCTTCAAATCCATGCGAAGCAAATGATTTAGCTTCAAATCCTTGCGATATAAGTGATATAGCTTCAAATGCAGGCGAAACAAACGCTTTAGCTTCAAATCCATGCGAAACATATGATGTAGCTTCAAATCAATGCGATGTAGCTGGGTTAGATTCAAATCCATGCGAAACAAATGATTTAGTTTCAAATACTTGCGATATAAGTGATATAGCTTCAAATGCTGGCGAAGTAAACGAGTTGGCTTCAAATCCATGCGAAACACATGTTGTATCATCAAATCAATGCGATGTAAAAGGTTTGGATTCAGATACATGCGAAACAAATGATTTAGCTACAAATACTTGCGATATAAGTGATATAGTTTCAAATTCTGGCGAAATAACCGAGTTAGCTTCAAATGCATGCGAAACAAATGATGTAGCTTCAATCAATGCGATATAGAAGGTTTAGCTTCAAAACTATGCGAATCAAATGATTTAGCTTCAAATACTTGCCATATAAGTGATATAGCTTCAAATTCTGGCGAAATAACCGAGTTAGCTTCAAATGCATGCGAAACACATGATGTTGCTTCAAATCAATGCGATATATAAGGTTTAGCTTCTAATCCATGCAAAACAAATGATTTAGCTTCAAATACATGCGATATAAGTGATATAGCTTCAAATTCTGGCGAAATAATTGAGTTAGCTTCAACCCCATGCGAAACCAATGATGTAGCTTCAAATCAATGCGATGTTGAAGGTTTAGCTTCAAATCCATGCGAAACAAATGAATTAGCTTCAAATACGTGCGATATCAGTGATATTGCTTCAAATGCAGGCGAAACGAACGAGTTAATTTTCTAATCCATGCGAAAAACATGATGTAGCTTCAAGTCAATGCGATGTAGAAGGTTTAGCTTCAAATCCATGCGAAGCAAATGATTTAGCTTCAAATACTTGCGATATCAGTGATATTGCTTCAAATGCAGGCGAAACGAACGAGTTAATTTTCTAATCCCTGCGAAACACATGATGTAGCTTCAAGTCAATGCGATGTAGAAGGTTTAGCTTCAAATCCATGCGAAACAAATGAATTAGCTTCAAATACGTGCGATATCAGTGATATTGCTTCAAATTCTGGCGAAATAACCGAGTTAGCTTCAAATGCATGCGAAACACATGATGTTGCTTCAAATCAATGCGATGTAGAAGGTTTAGCTTCAAATCCATGCGAATCAAATGGTTTAGCTTCAAATACTTGCGATATCAGTGATATTGCTTCAAATGCAGGCGAAACGAACGAGTTAATTTTCTAATCCATGCGAAACACATGATGTAGCTTCAAGTCAATGCGATGTAGAAGGTTTAGCTTCAAATCCATGCGAATCAAATGATTTAGCTTCAAATACTTGCGATATCAGTGATATTGCTTCAAATGCAGGCGAAACGAACGAGTTAATTTTCTAATCCATGCGAAACACATGATGTAGCTTCAAGTCAATGTGATGTAGAAGGTTTAGCTTCAAATCCATGCGAAACAAATGATTTGGCTTCAAATACGTGCGATATAAGTGATATAGCTTCAAATGTTGGCGAAATATACGAGTTAGCTACAAATCCATACGAAACATATGATGTAGCTTCAAATCAATGCGATGTAGCTGGGTTAGATTCAAATCCATGCGAAACAAATTATTTAGTTTCAAATACTTGCGATATAAGTGATATAGCTTCAAATGCTTGCGAAATAAACGAGTTAGCTTCAAATCCATGCGAAACACATGATGTAGCTTCAAATCAATGCGATGTAGATTGTTTAGCTTCACATCCATGCGAAACAAATGATTTAGCTTCGAATCCATGCGAAGCAAATGATTTAGCTACAAATACTTGCGATATAAGTGATATAGCTTCAAATCCAGGCGAAACAAACGCGTTAGCTTGAAATCCATGCGAAACACATGATGTAGCTTCAAATCAATGCGATGTAGATTGTTTAGCTTCAAATCCATGCGAAACAAATGATTTAGCATCAAATTCATGCGAAACACATGCTTTAGCTTTGAATTCATGCGAAACAAATGATTTAGATTCAAATACTTGCGATATAAGTGATATAGTTTCAAATGCTTGCGAAATAAACGAGTTAGCTTCAAATCCATGCGAAACACATTATGTAGCTTCAAATCAATGCGATGTAGATTGTTTAGCTTCACATCCATGCGAAACAAATGATTTAGCTTCAAATACTTGCGATATAAGTGATATAGTTTCAAATGCTTGCGAAATAATCGAGTTAGCATCAAATCGAAGAGAAACACATGATGTAGCTTCAAATCCAGGCGAAGCAAATGATTTAGCTTCAAATACTTGCGATATAAGTTGTCTAGCATCAAATGCTGGCGAAGTAATCGAGTTAGCTTCAAATTCATGCGAAACACATGATGTATCTTCAAATCAATGCGATGTAGATGGTTTAGAAACAAATCCATGCGAAACAATTGATTTAGCTTCAAATACTTGCGATATAAGTGATATAGTTTCAAATTATGGCGCAATAATCGTGTTAGCTTCAAATCCATGGGAAATAAATGATTTAGCTTCAAATTCATGCGAAACACATGGTTTAGCTTTGAATTCATGCGAAACAAATGATTTAGTTTCAAATACTTGCGATATAAGTGATATAGTTTCAAATGCTGGCGAAGTAAACGAGTTGGCTTCAACTCCATGCGAAACACATGTTGTACCATCATATCAATGCGATGTAGAAGGTTTAGCTTGAAATCCAGGCGAAACAAATGATTTAGCTTCAAATACTTGCGATATAAGTGATATAGCTTCAAATTCTGGCGAAATAATCGAGTTAGCTTCAACTCAATGCGAAACCAATGATGTAGCTTCAAGTCAATGCGATGTAGAAGGTTTAGCTTCAAATCCATGCGAAGCAAATGATTTAGCTTCAAATACTTGCGATATAAGTGATATAGCTTCAAATGCTGGCAAAATAAACGAGTTAGCTTCAAATCCATGCGAACCACATGATGTAGCTTCAAATCAATGCGATGTAGAAGGTTTAGCTTCAAATCCATGCGAATCAAATGATTTAGCTTCAAATACTTGCGATATCAGTGATATTGCTTCAAATGCAGGCGAAACGAACGAGTTAATTTTCTAATCCATGCGAAACACATGATGTAGCTTCAAGTCAATGTGATGTAGAAGGTTTAGCTTCAAATCCATGCGAAACAAATGATTTGGCTTCAAATACGTGCGATATAAGTGATATAGCTTCAAATGTTGGCGAAATATACGAGTTAGCTTCAAATCCATGCGAACCACATGATGTAGCTTCAAATCAATGCGATGTAGAAGGTTTTGTTTCAAATCCATGCGAAACAGTAGATTTAGCTTCAAATACTTGTGATATACATGATTTAGATTCAACTGCACGCGAAACTATCGAGTTAGCTTCAAATCCAAGAGAAACAAATGATTTAGCTTCAACTACTTGCGATATAAGTGATATAGCTTCAAATGCTGGCGCAATTAACGAGATAGCTTCATATCCATGCGAAACACATGATGTAGCTTCAAATCAATGCGATGTAGAAGGTTTAGCTTCAAATCCATGCGAATCAAATGATTTAGCTTCAAATACTTGCGATATCAGTGATATTGCTTCAAATGCAGGCGAAACGAACGAGTTAATTTTCTAATCCATGCGAAACACATGATGTAGCTTCAAGTCAATGTGATGTAGAAGGTTTAGCTTCAAATCCATGCGAAACAAATGATTTGGCTTCAAATACGTGCGATATAAGTGATATAGCTTCAAATGTTGGCGAAATATACGAGTTAGCTTCAAATCCATGCGAACCACATGATGTAGCTTCAAATCAATGCGATGTAGAAGGTTTTGTTTCAAATCCATGCGAAACAGTAGATTTAGCTTCAAATACTTGTGATATACATGATTTAGATTCAACTGCACGCGAAACTATCGAGTTAGCTTCAAATCCAAGAGAAACAAATGATTTAGCTTCAACTACTTGCGATATAAGTGATATAGCTTCAAATGCTGGCGCAATTAACGAGATAGCTTCATATCCATGCGAAACACATGATGTAGCTTCAAATCAATGCGATGTAGAAGGTTTAGCTTCAAATCCATGCGAATCAAATGATTTAGCTTCAAATACTTGCGATATCAGTGATATTGCTTCAAATGCAGGCGAAACGAACGAGTTAATTTTCTAATCCATGCGAAACACATGATGTAGCTTCAAGTCAATGTGATGTAGAAGGTTTAGCTTCAAATCCATGCGAAACAAATGATTTGGCTTCAAATACGTGCGATATAAGTGATATAGCTTCAAATGTTGGCGAAATATACGAGTTAGCTTCAAATCCATGCGAACCACATGATGTAGCTTCAAATCAATGCGATGTAGAAGGTTTTGTTTCAAATCCATGCGAAACAGTAGATTTAGCTTCAAATACTTGTGATATACATGATTTAGATTCAACTGCACGCGAAACTATCGAGTTAGCTTCAAATCCAAGAGAAACAAATGATTTAGCTTCAACTACTTGCGATATAAGTGATATAGCTTCAAATGCTGGCGCAATTAACGAGATAGCTTCATATTCATGCGAAACACATGATGTAGCTTCAAATCAACGCGATGTTGAAGGTTTAGCTTCAAATCCATGTGTAGCAGGTGATTTAACTTCAAATACTTGCGATATAAGTGGTCTAGCATCAAAGGCTGGCGAAATAATCGAGATAGCTTCAATTCCATGCGAAACACATGATGTAACTTCAAATCAATGCGATGTGAAAGGTTTAGCTTCAAATCCATGTGAAACAAATGATTTAGCTTCAAATACTTGCGATATAAGTGACATAGTTTCAAATGCTGACGAAATAATCGAGTTAGCTTCAAATCCATGCGAAACATATGATGTAGCTTCAAATCAATGCGATGTAGAAGGTTTGGCTTCAGATCCATGCGAAACAAATGATTTAGCTTCAAATACTTGCGATATCAGTGATATTGCTTCAAATGCAGGCGAAACGAACGAGTTAATTTTCTAATCCATGCGAAACACATGATGTAGCTTCAAGTCAATGTGATGTAGAAGGTTTATCTTCAAATCCATGCGAAACAAATGATTTGGCTTCAAATACGTGCGATATAAGTGATATAGCTTCAAATGTTGGCGAAATATACGAGTTAGCTTCAAATCCATGCGAACCACATGATGTAGCTTCAAATCAATGCGATGTAGAAGGTTTTGTTTCAAATCCATGCGAAACAGTAGATTTAGCTTCAAATACTTGTGATATACATGATTTAGATTCAACTGCACGCGAAACTATCGAGTTAGCTTCAAATCCAAGAGAAACAAATGATTTAGCTTCAACTACTTGCGATATAAGTGATATAGCTTCAAATGCTGGCGCAATTAACGAGATAGCTTCATATCCATGCGAAACACATGATGTAGCTTCAAATCAATGCGATGTAGAAGGTTTAGCTTCAAATCCATGCGAATCAAATGATTTAGCTTCAAATACTTGCGATATCAGTGATATTGCTTCAAATGCAGGCGAAACGAACGAGTTAATTTTCTAATCCATGCGAAACACATGATGTAGCTTCAAGTCAATGTGATGTTGAAGGTTTAGCTTCAAATCCATGCGAAACAAATGATTTGGCTTCAAATACGTGCGATATAAGTGATATAGCTTCAAATGTTGGCGAAATATACGAGTTAGCTTCAAATCCATGCGAACCACATGATGTAGCTTCAAATCAATGCGATGTAGAAGGTTTTGTTTCAAATCCATGCGAAACAGTAGATTTAGCTTCAAATACTTGTGATATACATGATTTAGATTCAACTGCGCGCGAAACTATCGAGTTAGCTTCAAATCCAAGAGAAACAAATGATTTAGCTTCAACTACTTGCGATATAAGTGATATAGCTTCAAATGCTGGCGCAATTAACGAGATAGCTTCATATTCATGCGAAACACATGATGTAGCTTCAAATCAACGCGATGTTGAAGGTTTAGCTTCAAATCCATGTGTAGCAGGTGATTTAACTTCAAATACTTGCGATATAAGTGGTCTAGCATCAAAGGCTGGCGAAATAATCGAGATAGCTTCAAATCCATGCGAAACACATGATGTAACTTCAAATCAATGCGATGTGAAAGGTTTAGCTCCAAATCCATGCGAAACAAATGATTTAGCTTCAAATACTTGCGATAGAAGTGACATAGTTTCAAATGCTGACGAAATAATCGAGTTAGCTTCAAATCCATGCGAAACATATGATGTAGCTTCAAATCAATGCGATGTAGAAGGTTTTGCTTCAAATCCATGCGAAACAATTGATTTAGCTTCAAATACTTGTGTTATACATGATTTAGATTCAACTGCATGCGAAACTAACGAGTTAGCATCAAATCCAAGAGAAACACATGATGTAGCTTCAAATCAACGCGATGTTGAAGGTTTAGCTTCAAATCCATGTGTAGCAGGTGATTTAACTTCAAATACTTGCGATATAAGTGGTCTAGCATCAAATGCTGGCGAAATAATCGAGATAGCTTCAAATCCATGCGAAACACATGATGTAGCTTCAAATCAATGCGATATATAATGTTTAGCTTCAGATCCATGCGAAACAAATGATTTAGCTTCAAATATTTGCGATATAAGTGATATAGCTTCAAATTCTGGCGAAATAACCGAGTTAGCTTCAAATGCATGCGAAACACATGATGTAGCTTCAAATCAATGCGATGTAGAAGGTTTAGCTTCAAATCCATGCGAATCAAATGATTTAGCTTCAAATACTTGCGATATCAGTGATATTGCTTCAAATGCAGGCGAAACGAACGAGTTAATTTTCTAATCCATGCGAAACACATGTTGTATCATCAAATCAATGCGATGTAGAAGGTTTAGCTTGAAATCCATGCGAATGAAATGCTTTAGCTTCAAATACTTGCGATATAAAAGATATAGCTTCAAATGCAGGCGAAATAAACGAGTTAGCTTCAAAACCATGCGGTACACATTATGTAGCTTCAAATTAATGCGATATATAAGGTTTAGCTTCTAATCCATGCAAAACAAATGATTTAGCTTCAAATACATGCGATATAAGTGATATAGCTTCAAATTCTGGCGAAATAATTGAGTTAGCTTCAACCCCATGCGAAACCAATGATGTAGCTTCAAATCAATGCGATGCTGAAGTTTTAACTTCAAATCCATGTGTAGCAAGCGATTTAACTTCAAATTCATGCCAAACACATGGTTTAGATTTAAATTCATGCGAAACAAATGATTTAGTTTCAAATACATGCGATATAAGTGATATAGCTTCAAATGCTGGCGAAATAAACGATATAGCTTCAAATCCATGCGAACCACATGATGTAGCTTCAAATCAATGCGATGTATAAGGTTTAGCATCAAATCCATGCGAAACAAATGATTTAGCTTCAAATACTTGCGATATAAGTGATATAGCTTCAAATTCTGGCGAAATAATCGAGTTAGCTTCAACTCAATGCGAAACCAATGATGTAGCTTCAAGTCAATGCGATGTAGAAGGTTTAGCTTCAAATCCATGCGAAGCAAATGATTTAGCTTCAAATACTTGCGATATAAGTGATATAGCTTCAAATGCTGGCAAAATAAACGAGTTAGCTTCAAATCCATGCGAACCACATGATGTAGCTTCAAATCAATGCGATGTAGAAGGTTTAGCTTCAAATCCATGCGAATCAAATGATTTAGCTTCAAATACTTGCGATATCAGTGATATTGCTTCAAATGCAGGCGAAACGAACGAGTTAATTTTCTAATCCATACGAAACATATGATGTAGCTTCAAATCAATGCGATGTAGCTGGGTTAGATTCAAATCCATGCGAAACAAATGATTTAGTTTCAAATACTTGCGATATAAGTGATATAGTTTCAAATGCTTGCGAAATAAACGAGTTAGCTTCAAATCCATGCGAAACGCATTATGTAGCTTCAAATCAATGCGATGTAGATTGTTTAGCTTCACATCCATGCGAAACAAATGATTTAGCTTCAAATACTTGCGATATAAGTGATATAGTTTCAAATGCTTGCGAAATAATCGAGTTAGCATCAAATCCAAGCGAAACACATGATGTAGCTTCAAATCCAGGCGAAACAAATGATTTAGCTTCAAATACTTGCGATATAAGTTGTCTAGCATCAAATGCTGGCGAAGTAATCGAGTTAGCTTCAAATTCATGCGAAACACATGATGTATCTTCAAATCAATGCGATGTAGATGGTTTAGAAACAAATCCATGCGAAACAATTGATTTAGCTTCAAATACTTGCGATATAAGTGATATAGCTTCAAATGCTGGCGCAATTAACGAGATAGCTTCATATCCATGCGAAACACATGATGTAGCTTCAAATCAATGCGATGTAGAAGGTTTAGCTTCAAATCCATGCGAATCAAATGATTTAGCTTCAAATACTTGCGATATCAGTGATATTGCTTCAAATGCAGGCGAAACGAACGAGTTAATTTTCTAATCCATGCGAAACACATGATGTAGCTTCAAGTCAATGTGATGTAGAAGGTTTAGCTTCAAATCCATGCGAAACAAATGATTTGGCTTCAAATACGTGCGATATAAGTGATATAGCTTCAAATGTTGGCGAAATATACGAGTTAGCTTCAAATCCATGCGAACCACATGATGTAGCTTCAAATCAATGCGATGTAGAAGGTTTTGTTTCAAATCCATGCGAAACAGTAGATTTAGCTTCAAATACTTGTGATATACATGATTTAGATTCAACTGCACGCGAAACTATCGAGTTAGCTTCAAATCCAAGAGAAACAAATGATTTAGCTTCAACTACTTGCGATATAAGTGATATAGCTTCAAATGCTGGCGCAATTAACGAGATAGCTTCATATCCATGCGAAACACATGATGTAGCTTCAAATCAATGCGATGTAGAAGGTTTAGCTTCAAATCCATGCGAATCAAATGATTTAGCTTCAAATACTTGCGATATCAGTGATATTGCTTCAAATGCAGGCGAAACGAACGAGTTAATTTTCTAATCCATGCGAAACACATGATGTAGCTTCAAGTCAATGTGATGTAGAAGGTTTAGCTTCAAATCCATGCGAAACAAATGATTTGGCTTCAAATACGTGCGATATAAGTGATATAGCTTCAAATGTTGGCGAAATATACGAGTTAGCTTCAAATCCATGCGAACCACATGATGTAGCTTCAAATCAATGCGATGTAGAAGGTTTTGTTTCAAATCCATGCGAAACAGTAGATTTAGCTTCAAATACTTGTGATATACATGATTTAGATTCAACTGCACGCGAAACTATCGAGTTAGCTTCAAATCCAAGAGAAACAAATGATTTAGCTTCAACTACTTGCGATATAAGTGATATAGCTTCAAATGCTGGCGCAATTAACGAGATAGCTTCATATCCATGCGAAACACATGATGTAGCTTCAAATCAATGCGATGTAGAAGGTTTAGCTTCAAATCCATGCGAATCAAATGATTTAGCTTCAAATACTTGCGATATCAGTGATATTGCTTCAAATGCAGGCGAAACGAACGAGTTAATTTTCTAATCCATGCGAAACACATGATGTAGCTTCAAGTCAATGTGATGTAGAAGGTTTAGCTTCAAATCCATGCGAAACAAATGATTTGGCTTCAAATACGTGCGATATAAGTGATATAGCTTCAAATGTTGGCGAAATATACGAGTTAGCTTCAAATCCATGCGAACCACATGATGTAGCTTCAAATCAATGCGATGTAGAAGGTTTTGTTTCAAATCCATGCGAAACAGTAGATTTAGCTTCAAATACTTGTGATATACATGATTTAGATTCAACTGCACGCGAAACTATCGAGTTAGCTTCAAATCCAAGAGAAACAAATGATTTAGCTTCAACTACTTGCGATATCAGTGATATTGCTTCAAATGCAGGCGAAACGAACGAGTTAATTTTCTAATCCATGCGAAACACATGATGTAGCTTCAAGTCAATGTGATGTTGAAGGTTTAGCTTCAAATCCATGCGAAACAAATGATTTGGCTTCAAATACGTGCGATATAAGTGATATAGCTTCAAATGTTGGCGAAATATACGAGTTAGCTTCAAATCCATGCGAACCACATGATGTAGCTTCAAATCAATGCGATGTAGAAGGTTTTGTTTCAAATCCATGCGAAACAGTAGATTTAGCTTCAAATACTTGTGATATACATGATTTAGATTCAACTGCGCGCGAAACTATCGAGTTAGCTTCAAATCCAAGAGAAACAAATGATTTAGCTTCAACTACTTGCGATATAAGTGATATAGCTTCAAATGCTGGCGCAATTAACGAGATAGCTTCATATTCATGCGAAACACATGATGTAGCTTCAAATCAACGCGATGTTGAAGGTTTAGCTTCAAATCCATGTGTAGCAGGTGATTTAACTTCAAATACTTGCGATATAAGTGGTCTAGCATCAAAGGCTGGCGAAATAATCGAGATAGCTTCAAATCCATGCGAAACACATGATGTAACTTCAAATCAATGCGATGTGAAAGGTTTAGCTTCAAATCCATGCGAAACAAATGATTTAGCTTCAAATACTTGCGATATAAGTGACATAGTTTCAAATGCTGACGAAATAATCGAGTTAGCTTCAAATCCATGCGAAACATATGATGTAGCTTCAAATCAATGCGATGTAGAAGGTTTGGCTTCAGATCCATGCGAAACAAATGATTTAGCTTCAAATACTTGCGATATAAATGATATAGCGTCAAATGCTGGCGAAATATACGAGTTAGCTTCAAATCCATGCGAAACACATGATGTAGCTTCAAATCAATGCGATATATAATGTTTAGCTTCAGATCCATGCGAAACAAATGATTTAGCTTCAAATATTTGCGATATAAGTGATATAGCTTCAAATTCTGGCGAAATAACCGAGTTAGCTTCAAATGCATGCGAAACACATGATGTAGCTTCAAATCAATGCGATGTAGAAGGTTTAGCTTCAAATCCATGCGAATCAAATGATTTAGCTTCAAATACTTGCGATATCAGTGATATTGCTTCAAATGCAGGCGAAACGAACGAGTTAATTTTCTAATCCATGCGAAACACATGATGTAGCTTCAAGTCAATGTGATGTAGAAGGTTTAGCTTCAAATCCATGCGAAACAAATGATTTGGCTTCAAATACGTGCGATATAAGTGATATAGCTTCAAATGTTGGCGAAATATACGAGTTAGCTTCAAATCCATGCGAACCACATGATGTAGCTTCAAATCAATGCGATGTAGAAGGTTTTGTTTCAAATCCATGCGAAACAGTAGATTTAGCTTCAAATACTTGTGATATACATGATTTAGATTCAACTGCACGCGAAACTATCGAGTTAGCTTCAAATCCAAGAGAAACAAATGATTTAGCTTCAACTACTTGCGATATAAGTGATATAGCTTCAAATGCTGGCGCAATTAACGAGATAGCTTCATATCCATGCGAAACACATGATGTAGCTTCAAATCAATGCGATGTAGAAGGTTTAGCTTCAAATCCATGCGAATCAAATGATTTAGCTTCAAATACTTGCGATATCAGTGATATTGCTTCAAATGCAGGCGAAACGAACGAGTTAATTTTCTAATCCATGCGAAACACATGATGTAGCTTCAAGTCAATGTGATGTAGAAGGTTTAGCTTCAAATCCATGCGAAACAAATGATTTGGCTTCAAATACGTGCGATATAAGTGATATAGCTTCAAATGTTGGCGAAATATACGAGTTAGCTTCAAATCCATGCGAACCACATGATGTAGCTTCAAATCAATGCGATGTAGAAGGTTTTGTTTCAAATCCATGCGAAACAGTAGATTTAGCTTCAAATACTTGTGATATACATGATTTAGATTCAACTGCACGCGAAACTATCGAGTTAGCTTCAAATCCAAGAGAAACAAATGATTTAGCTTCAACTACTTGCGATATAAGTGATATAGCTTCAAATGCTGGCGCAATTAACGAGATAGCTTCATATCCATGCGAAACACATGATGTAGCTTCAAATCAATGCGATGTAGAAGGTTTAGCTTCAAATCCATGCGAATCAAATGATTTAGCTTCAAATACTTGCGATATCAGTGATATTGCTTCAAATGCAGGCGAAACGAACGAGTTAATTTTCTAATCCATGCGAAACACATGATGTAGCTTCAAGTCAATGTGATGTAGAAGGTTTAGCTTCAAATCCATGCGAAACAAATGATTTGGCTTCAAATACGTGCGATATAAGTGATATAGCTTCAAATGTTGGCGAAATATACGAGTTAGCTTCAAATCCATGCGAACCACATGATGTAGCTTCAAATCAATGCGATGTAGAAGGTTTTGTTTCAAATCCATGCGAAACAGTAGATTTAGCTTCAAATACTTGTGATATACATGATTTAGATTCAACTGCACGCGAAACTATCGAGTTAGCTTCAAATCCAAGAGAAACAAATGATTTAGCTTCAACTACTTGCGATATAAGTGATATAGCTTCAAATGCTGGCGCAATTAACGAGATAGCTTCATATCCATGCGAAACACATGATGTAGCTTCAAATCAATGCGATGTAGAAGGTTTAGCTTCAAATCCATGCGAATCAAATGATTTAGCTTCAAATACTTGCGATATCAGTGATATTGCTTCAAATGCAGGCGAAACGAACGAGTTAATTTTCTAATCCATGCGAAACACATGATGTAGCTTCAAGTCAATGTGATGTAGAAGGTTTAGCTTCAAATCCATGCGAAACAAATGATTTGGCTTCAAATACGTGCGATATAAGTGATATAGCTTCAAATGTTGGCGAAATATACGAGTTAGCTTCAAATCCATGCGAACCACATGATGTAGCTTCAAATCAATGCGATGTAGAAGGTTTTGTTTCAAATCCATGCGAAACAGTAGATTTAGCTTCAAATACTTGTGATATACATGATTTAGATTCAACTGCACGCGAAACTATCGAGTTAGCTTCAAATCCAAGAGAAACAAATGATTTAGCTTCAACTACTTGCGATATAAGTGATATAGCTTCAAATGCTGGCGCAATTAACGAGATAGCTTCATATCCATGCGAAACACATGATGTAGCTTCAAATCAATGCGATGTAGAAGGTTTAGCTTCAAATCCATGCGAATCAAATGATTTAGCTTCAAATACTTGCGATATCAGTGATATTGCTTCAAATGCAGGCGAAACGAACGAGTTAATTTTCTAATCCATGCGAAACACATGATGTAGCTTCAAGTCAATGTGATGTAGAAGGTTTAGCTTCAAATCCATGCGAAACAAATGATTTGGCTTCAAATACGTGCGATATAAGTGATATAGCTTCAAATGTTGGCGAAATATACGAGTTAGCTTCAAATCCATGCGAACCACATGATGTAGCTTCAAATCAATGCGATGTAGAAGGTTTTGTTTCAAATCCATGCGAAACAGTAGATTTAGCTTCAAATACTTGTGATATACATGATTTAGATTCAACTGCACGCGAAACTATCGAGTTAGCTTCAAATCCAAGAGAAACAAATGATTTAGCTTCAACTACTTGCGATATCAGTGATATTGCTTCAAATGCAGGCGAAACGAACGAGTTAATTTTCTAATCCATGCGAAACACATGATGTAGCTTCAAGTCAATGTGATGTTGAAGGTTTAGCTTCAAATCCATGCGAAACAAATGATTTGGCTTCAAATACGTGCGATATAAGTGATATAGCTTCAAATGTTGGCGAAATATACGAGTTAGCTTCAAATCCATGCGAACCACATGATGTAGCTTCAAATCAATGCGATGTAGAAGGTTTTGTTTCAAATCCATGCGAAACAGTAGATTTAGCTTCAAATACTTGTGATATACATGATTTAGATTCAACTGCGCGCGAAACTATCGAGTTAGCTTCAAATCCAAGAGAAACAAATGATTTAGCTTCAACTACTTGCGATATAAGTGATATAGCTTCAAATGCTGGCGCAATTAACGAGATAGCTTCATATTCATGCGAAACACATGATGTAGCTTCAAATCAACGCGATGTTGAAGGTTTAGCTTCAAATCCATGTGTAGCAGGTGATTTAACTTCAAATACTTGCGATATAAGTGGTCTAGCATCAAAGGCTGGCGAAATAATCGAGATAGCTTCAAATCCATGCGAAACACATGATGTAACTTCAAATCAATGCGATGTGAAAGGTTTAGCTTCAAATCCATGCGAAACAAATGATTTAGCTTCAAATACTTGCGATATAAGTGACATAGTTTCAAATGCTGACGAAATAATCGAGTTAGCTTCAAATCCATGCGAAACATATGATGTAGCTTCAAATCAATGCGATGTAGAAGGTTTGGCTTCAGATCCATGCGAAACAAATGATTTAGCTTCAAATACTTGCGATATAAATGATATAGCGTCAAATGCTGGCGAAATATACGAGTTAGCTTCAAATCCATGCGAAACACATGATGTAGCTTCAAATCAATGCGATATATAATGTTTAGCTTCAGATCCATGCGAAACAAATGATTTAGCTTCAAATATTTGCGATATAAGTGATATAGCTTCAAATTCTGGCGAAATAACCGAGTTAGCTTCAAATGCATGCGAAACACATGATGTAGCTTCAAATCAATGCGATGTAGAAGGTTTAGCTTCAAATCCATGCGAATCAAATGATTTAGCTTCAAATACTTGCGATATCAGTGATATTGCTTCAAATGCAGGCGAAACGAACGAGTTAATTTTCTAATCCATGCGAAACACATGTTGTATCATCAAATCAATGCGATGTAGAAGGTTTAGCTTGAAATCCATGCGAATCAAATGATTTAGCTTCAAATACTTGCGATATCAGTGATATTGCTTCAAATGCAGGCGAAACGAACGAGTTAATTTTCTAATCCATGCGAAACACATGATGTAGCTTCAAGTCAATGCGATGTAGAAGGTTTAGCTTCAAATCCATGCGAAACAAATGAATTAGCTTCAAATACGTGCGATATCAGTGATATTGCTTCAAATGCAGGCGAAACGAACGAGTTAATTTTCTAATCCATGCGAAACACATGATGTAGCTTCAAGTCAATGCGATGTAGAAGGTTTAGCTTCAAATCCATGCGAAGCAAATGATTTAGCTTCAAATCCTTGCGATATAAGTGATATAGCTTCAAATGCTGGCAAAATAAACGAGTTAGCTACAAATCCATACGAAACATATGATGTAGCTTCAAATCAATGCGATGTAGCTGGGTTAGATTCAAATCCATGCGAAACAAATGATTTAGTTTCAAATACTTGCGATATAAGTGATATAGCTTCAAATGCTGGCGAAGTAAACGAGTTGGCTTCAAATCCATGCGAAACACATGTTGTATCATCAAATCAATGCGATGTAAAAGGTTTGGCTTCAGATACATGCGAAACAAATGATTTAGCTACAAATACTTGCGATATAAGTGATATAGTTTCAAATGCTTGCGAAATAAACGAGTTAGCTTCAAATCCATGCGAAACACATGATGTAGCTTCAAATCAATGCGATGTAGATTGTTTAGCTTCACATCCATGCGAAACAAATGATTTAGCTTCAAATCCATGCGAAGCAAATGATTTAGCTACAAATACTTGCGATATAAGTGATATAGCTTCAAATCCAGGCGAAACAAACGCGTTAGCTTGAAATCCATGCGAAACACATGATGTAGCTTCAAATCAATGCGATGTAGATTGTTTAGCTTCAAATCCATGCGAAACAAATGATTTAGCATCAAATTCATGCGAAACACATGGTTTAGCTTTGAATTCATGCGAAACAAATGATTTAGATTCAAATACTTGCGATATAAGTGATATTGCTTCAAATGCTGGCGAAATAAACGAGTTAGCTTCAAATCCATGCGAAACACATGATGTAGCTTCAAATAAATGCGATGTAGAAGGTTTAGCTTCAAATCCATGCGAAACAAATGATTTAGCTTCAAATACTTGCGATATAAGTGACATAGTTTCAAATGCTGGCGAAATAATCGAGTTAGCTTCAAATCCATGCGAAACATATGATGTAGCTTCAAATCAATGCGATGTAGAAGGTTTGGCTTCAGATCCATGCGAAACAAATGATTTAGCTTCAAATACTTGCGATATAAATGATATATAGTCAAATGCTGGCGAAATATACGAGTTAGCTTCAAATCCATGCGAAACACATGATGTAGCTTCAAATCAATGCGATGTAGATTGTTTAGCTTCAAATCCAAGCGAAACAAATGATTTAGCTTCAAATACTTGCGATATACGTAATATAGCTTCAAATGCTGGCGAAATAATCGAGTTAGCTTCAAATCCAAGCGAAACACATGATGTAGATTCAAATCAATGCGGTGCTGAAGTTTTAACTTCAAATCCATGTGTAGCAAGCGATTTAACTTCAAATTCATGCCAAACACATGGTTTAGATTTAAATTCATGCGAAACAAATGATTTAGTTTCAAATACATGCGATATAAGTGATATAGCTTCAAATGCTGGCGAAATAAACGATATAGCTTCAAATCCATGCGAACCACATGATGTAGCTTCAAATCAATGCGATGTATAAGGTTTAGCATCAAATCCATGCGAAACAAATGATTTAGCTTCAAATACTTGCGATATAAGTGATATAGCTTCAAATTCTGGCGAAATAATCCAGTTAGCTTCAACTCAATGCGAAACCAATGATGTAGCTTCAAGTCAATGCGATGTAGAAGGTTTAGCTTCAAATCCATGCGAAGCAAATGATTTAGCTTCAAATACTTGCGATATAAGTGATATAGCTTCAAATGCTGGCAAAATAAACGAGTTAGCTTCAAATCCATGCGAACCACATGATGTAGCTTCAAATCAATGCGATGTAGAAGGTTTAGCTTCAAATCCATGCGAATTAAATGATTTAGCTTCAAATACTTGCGATATCAGTGATATTGCTTCAAATGCAGGCGAAACGAACGAGTTAATTTTCTAATCCATACGAAACATATGATGTAGCTTCAAATCAATGCGATGTAGCTGGGTTAGATTCAAATCCATGCGAAACAAATGATTTAGTTTCGAATACTTGCGATATAAGTGATATAGCTTCAAATGCTGGCGAAGTAAACGAGTTGGCTTCAAATCCATGCGAAACACATGTTGTATCATCAAATCAATGCGATGTAAAAGGTTTGGCTTCAGATACATGCGAAACAAATGATTTAGCTTCAAATACTTGCGATATAAGTGATATAGTTTCAAATGCTTGCGAAATAAACGAGTTAGCTTCAAATCCATGCGAAACACTTTATGTGGCTTCAAATCAATGCGATGTAGATTGTTTAGCTTCACATCCATGCGAAACAAATGATTTAGCTTCAAATACTTGCGATATAAGTGATATAGTTTCAAATGCTTGCGAAATAAACGAGTTAGCTTCAAATCCATGCGAAACACATGATGTAGCTTCAAATCAATGCGATGTAGATTGTTTAGCTTCACATCCATGCGAAACAAATGATTTAGCTTCAAATCCATGCGAAGCAAATGATTTAGCTTCAAATACTTGCGATATAAGTGATATAGCTTCAAATCCAGGCGAAACAAACGCGTTAGCTTGAAATCCATGCGAAACACATGATGTAGCTTCAAATCAATGCGATGTAGATTGTTTAGCTTCAAATCCATGCGAAACAAATGATTTAGCATCAAATTCATGCGAAACACATGGTTTAGCTTTGAATTCATGCGAAACAAATGATTTAGATTCAAATACTTGCGATATAAGTGATATTGCTTCAAATGCTGGCGAAATAAACGAGTTAGCTTCAAATCCATGCGAAACACATGATGTAGCTTCAAATAAATGCGATGTAGAAGGTTTAGCTTCAAATCCATGCGAAACAAATGATTTAGCTTCAAATACTTGCGATATAAGTGACATAGTTTCAAATGCTGGCGAAATAATCGAGTTAGCTTCAAATCCATGCGAAACATATGATGTAGCTTCAAATCAATGCGATGTAGAAGGTTTGGCTTCAGATCCATGCGAAACAAATGATTTAGCTTCAAATACTTGCGATATAAATGATATAGCGTCAAATGCTGGCGAAATATACGAGTTAGCTTCAAATCCATGCGAAACACATGATGTAGCTTCAAATCAATGCGATGTAGATTGTTTAGCTTCAAATCCATGCGAAACAAATGATTTAGCTTCAAATACTTGCGATATACGTAATATAGCTTCAAATGCTGGCGAAATAATCGAGTTAGCTTCAAATCCAAGCGAAACACATGATGTAGCTTCAAATCAATGCGATGCTGAAGTTTTAACTTCAAATCCATGTGTAGCAAGCGATTTAACTTCAAATTCATGCCAAACACATGGTTTAGATTTAAATTCATGCGAAACAAATGATTTAGTTTCAAATACATGCGATATAAGTGATATAGCTTCAAATGCTGGCGAAATAAACGATATAGCTTCAAATCCATGCGAACCACATGATGTAGCTTCAAATCAATGCGATGTATAAGGTTTAGCATCAAATCCATGCGAAACAAATGATTTAGCTTCAAATACTTGCGATATAAGTGATATAGCTTCAAATTCTGGCGAAATAATCGAGTTAGCTTCAACCCAATGCGAAACCAATGATGTAGCTTCAAGTCAATGCGATGTAGAAGGTTTAGCTTCAAATCCATGCGAAGCAAATGATTTAGCTTCAAATACTTGCGATATAAGTGATATAGCTTCAAATGCTGGCAAAATAAACGAGTTAGCTTCAAATCCATGCGAACCACATGATGTAGCTTCAAATCAATGCGATGTAGAAGGTTTAGCTTCAAATCCATGCGAATCAAATGATTTAGCTTCAAATACTTGCGATATCAGTGATATTGCTTCAAATGCAGGCGAAACGAACGAGTTAATTTTCTAATCCATACGAAACATATGATGTAGCTTCAAATCAATGCGATGTAGCTGGGTTAGATTCAAATCCATGCGAAACAAATGATTTAGTTTCAAATACTTGCGATATAAGTGATATAGCTTCAAATGCTGGCGAAGTAAACGAGTTGGCTTCAAATCCATGCGAAACACATGTTGTATCATCAAATCAATGCGATGTAAAAGGTTTGGCTTCAGATACATGCGAAACAAATGATTTAGCTTCAAATACTTGCGATATAAGTGATATAGTTTCAAATGCTTGCGAAATAAACGAGTTAGCTTCAAATCCATGCGAAACACTTTATGTAGCTTCAAATCAATGCGATGTAGATTGTTTAGCTTCACATCCATGCGAAACAAATGATTTAGCTTCAAATACTTGCGATATAAGTCATATAGTTTCAAATGCTTGCGAAATAAACGAGTTAGCTTCAAATCCATGCGAAACACATGATGTAGCTCCAAATCAATGCGATGTAGATTGTTTAGTTTCACATCCATGCGAAACAAATGATTTAGCTTCAAATCCATGCGAAGCAAATGATTTAGCTTCAAATACTTGCGATATAAGTGATATAGCTTCAAATCCAGGCGAAACAAACGCGTTAGCTTGAAATCCATGCGAAACACATGATGTAGCTTCAAATCAATGCGATGTAGATTGTTTAGCTTCAAATCCATGCGAAACAAATGATTTAGCATCAAATTCATGCGAAACACATGGTTTAGCTTTGAATTCATGCGAAACAAATGATTTAGATTCAAATACTTGCGATATAAGTGATATTGCTTCAAATGCTTGCGAAATAAACGAGTTGGCTTCAAATCCATGCGAAACACATGTTGTATCATCAAATCAATGCGATGTAAAAGGTTTGGCTTCAGATACATGCGAAACAATGATTTAGCTTCAAATACTTGCGATATAAGTGATATAGTTTCAAATGCTTGCGAAATAAACGAGTTAGCTTCAAATCCATGCGAAACACTTTATGTAGCTTCAAATCAATGCGATGTAGATTGTTTAGCTTCACATCCATGCGAAACAAATGATTTAGCTTCAAATACTTGCGATATAAGTCATATAGTTTCAAATGCTTGCGAAATAAACGAGTTAGCTTCAAATCCATGCGAAACACATGATGTAGCTCCAAATCAATGCGATGTAGATTGTTAGTTTCACATCCATGCGAAACAAATGATTTAGTTTCAAATACTTGCGATATAAGTGATATAGCTTCAAATGCTGGCGAAGTAAACGAGTTGGCTTCAAATCCATGCGAAACACATGTTGTATCATCAAATCAATGCGATGTAAAAGGTTTGGCTTCAGATACATGCGAAACAAATGATTTAGCTTCAAATACTTGCGATATAAGTGATATAGTTTCAAATGCTTGCGAAATAAACGAGTTAGCTTCAAATCCATGCGAAACACATGATGTAGCTCCAAATCAATGCGATGTAGATTGTTTAGTTTCACATCCATGCGAAACAAATGATTTAGCTTCAAATCCATGCGAAGCAAATGATTTAGCTTCAAATACTTGCGATATAAGTGATATAGCTTCAAATCCAGGCGAAACAAACGCGTTAGCTTGAAATCCATGCGAAACACATGATGTAGCTTCAAATCAATGCGATGTAGATTGTTTAGCTTCAAATCCATGCGAAACAAATGATTTAGCATCAAATTCATGCGAAACACATGGTTTAGCTTTGAATTCATGCGAAACAAATGATTTAGATTCAAATACTTGCGATATAAGTGATATTGCTTCAAATGCTTGCGAAATAAACGAGTTAGCTTCAAATCCATGCGAAACACATGATGTAGCTTCAAATAAATGCGATGTAGAAGGTTTAGCTTCAAATCCATGCGAAACAAATGATTTAGCTTCAAATACTTGCGATATAAGTGACATAGTTTCAAATGTTGGCGAAATAATCGAGTTAGCTTCAAATCCATGCGAAACATATGATGTAGCTTCAAATCAATGCGATGTAGATTGTTTAGCTTCAAATCCATGCGAAACAAATGATTTAGCTTCAAATACTTGCGATATACGTAATATAGCTTCAAATGCTGGCGAAATAATCGAGTTAGCTTCAAATCCATGCGAACCATATGATGTAGCTTCAAATCATGCGATGTAGAAGGTTTTGTTTCAAACCCATGCGAAACAATTGATTTAGCTTCAAATACTTGTGATATACATGATTTAGATTCAATTGCATGCGAAACTATCGAGTTAGCTTCAAATCCAAGAGAAACAAATGATTTAGCTTCAAATACTTGCGATATAAGTGATATAGCTTCAAATGCTGGCGCAATTAACGAGATAACTTCATATCCATGCGAAACACATGATGTAGCTTCAAATCAATGCGAAACACATGATGCAGCTACAAATCAATGCGATGTATAAGGTTTAGCTCCAAATCCAAGCGAAACAAATGATATGGCTTCAATCAATGCGATGTTGAAGGTTTAGGTTCAAATCCATGCGAATAAAATGATTTTAGTTTCAAATACTTGCGATATAAGTGATATAGCTTCAAATGCTGTCGAAATAATCGAGTTAGATTCAAATCCATGCGAAACAATTGATTTAGCTTCAAATACTCGTGATATACATGATTTAGATTCAACTGCATGCGAAACTAACGAGTTAGCTTCAAATCCAAGCGAAACAAATGATTTAGCTTCAAATACTTGCCATATAAGTGATATAGCTTCAAATGCTGGCGCAATTAACGAGATAGCTTCATATCCAAGCGAAACACATGATGTAGCTACAAATCAACGCGATGTTGAAGGTTTAGCTTCAAATCCATGTGTAGCAAGTGATTTAACTTCAAATACTTGCGATATAAGTGGTCTAGCATCAAATGCTGGCGAAATAATAGAGATAGCTTCAAATCATGCGAAACACATGATGTAGCTTCAAATCAATGCGATGTGGAAGGTATAGCTTCAGATCCATGCGAAACAAATGATTTAGCTTTAAATACTTGCGATATAAGTGATATAGCTTCAAATGCTGGCGAAATAAAAGAGTTAGCTACAAATCCATGCGAAACACATGATGTAGCTTCAAATCAATGAGATGTAGAATGTGTAGCTTCAAATCCATGTGTAGCAAGTGATTTATCTTCAAATACTTGCGATCTAAGTGGTCTAGCATCAAATGCTTGCGAAATAATCGAGTTAGCTTGAAATCCATGCGAAACACATGATGTAGCTTCAAATCAATGCGATTTAGAAGGTTTAGCTTCAAATCCATGCGAAACAAATGATTTAGCTTCAAATACTTGGGATATAAGTGGTCTAGCAGCAAATGCTGGCGAAATAAACGAGTTAGCTTCAAATCCATGCTGAACACATGATGTAGCTTCAAATCAATGCGATGTATAAGGTTAGCTTGAAATCCAGGTGAAACAAATGATTTAGCTTCAATACTTGTCAAACAAACGAGTTAGCTTCAAATCCATGCGAAACACATGATGTAGCTTCAAATCAATGCGAAACACATGATGCAGCTACAAATCAATGCGATGTATAAGGTTTAGCTTCAAATCCAAGCGAAACAAATGATTTAGCTACAAATACTTGCGATATAAGTGATATTGCTTCAAATGCAGGCGAAACGACCGAGTTAGCTTCAAATCCATGCGAAACATATGATATAGCTTCAAATCAATGCGATGTTGAAGGTTTAGCTTCAAATCCATGCGAATCAAATGATTTAGTTTCAAATACTTGCGATATAAGTGATATTGCTTCAGATGCAGGCGAAACGAACGAGTTAGCTTCAAATCCATGCGAAACATATGATATAGCTTCAAATCAATGATATGTTGAAGGTTTAGCTTCAAATCCATGCGAATCAAATGATTTAGTTTCAAATACTTGCGATATAACTGATAATGCTTCAAATGCAGCCGAAACGAACGCTTTAGCTTCAAATCCATGCGAATCATATAATTTAGCTTCAAATTCATGCGAAACACATGTTTAGCTTCAAATTCATGCGAAACAAATGATTTAGTTTCAAATACTTGCGATATAAGTGATATAGCTTCAAATGCTGGCGAAATAATCGAGTTAGATTCAAATCCATGCGAAACAATTGATTTAGCTTCAAATACTTGTGATATACATGATTTAGATTCAACTGCATGCGAAACTAACGAGTTAGCTTCAAATCCATGCGAAACAAATGATTTAGCATCAAATTCATGCGAAACACATGGTTAGCTTTGAATTCATGCGAAACAAATGATTTAGATTCAAATACTTGCGATATAAGTGATATTGCTTCAAATGCTTGCGAAATAAACGAGTTAGCTTCAAATCCATGCGAAACACATGATGTAGCTTCAAATAAATGCGATGTAGAAGGTTAGCTTCAAATCCATGCGAAACAAATGATTTAGCTTCAAATACTTGCGATATAAGTGACATAGTTTCAAATGTTGGCGAAATAATCGAGTTAGCTTCAAATCCATGCGAAACATATGATGTAGCTTCAAATCAATGCGATGTAGATTGTTTAGCTTCAAATCCATGCGAAACAAATGATTTAGCTTCAAATACTTGCGATATACGTAATATAGCTTCAAATGCTGGCGAAATAATCGAGTTAGCTTCAAATCCATGCGAACCATATGATGTAGCTTCAAATCAATGCGATGTAGAAGGTTTTGTTTCAAACCCATGCGAAACAATTGATTTAGCTTCAAATACTTGTGATATACATGATTTAGATTCAATTGCATGCGAAACTATCGAGTTAGCTTCAAATCCAAGAGAAACAAATGATTTAGCTTCAAATACTTGCGATATAAGTGATATAGCTTCAAATGCTGGCGCAATTAACGAGATAACTTCATATCCATGCGAAACACATGATGTAGCTTCAAATCAATGCGAAACACATGATGCAGCTACAAATCAATGCGATGTATAAGGTTTAGCTCCAAATCCAAGCGAAACAAATGATATGGCTTCAAATCAATGCGATGTTGAAGGTTTAGGTTCAAATCCATGCGAATAAAATGATTTAGTTTCAATACTTGCGATATAAGTGATATAGCTTCAAATGCTGTCGAAATAATCGAGTTAGATTCAAATCCATGCGAAACAATTGATTTAGCTTCAAATACTTGTGATATACATGATTTAGATTCAACTGCATGCGAAACTAACGAGTTAGCTTCAAATCCAAGCGAAACAAATGATTTAGCTTCAAATACTTGCCATATAAGTGATATAGCTTCAAATGCTGGCGCAATTAACGAGATAGGCTTCATATCCAAGCGAAACACATGATGTAGCTACAAATCAACGCGATGTTGAAGGTTTAGCTTCAAATCCATGTGTAGCAAGTGATTTAACTTCAAATACTTGCGATATAAGTGGTCTAGCATCAAATGCTGGCGAAATAATAGAGATAGCTTCAAATCCATGCGAAACACATGATGTAGCTTCAAATCAATGCGATGTGGAAGGTATAGCTTCAGATCCATGCGAAACAAATGATTTAGCTTTAAATACTTGCGATATAAGTGATATAGCTTCAAATGCTGGCGAAATAAAAGAGTTAGCTACAAATCCATGCGAAACACATGATGTAGCTTCAAATCAATGAGATGTAGAATGTGTAGCTTCAAATCCATGTGTAGCAAGTGATTTATCTTCAAATACTTGCGATCTAAGTGGTCTAGCATCAAATGCTTGCGAAATAATCGAGTTAGCTTGAAATCCATGCGAAACACATGATGTAGCTTCAAATCAATGCGATTTAGAAGGTTTAGCTTCAAATCCATGCGAAACAAATGATTTAGCTTCAAATACTTGGGATATAAGTGGTCTAGCAGCAAATGCTGGCGAAATAAACGAGTTAGCTTCAAATCCATGCTGAACACATGATGTAGCTTCAAATCAATGCGATGTATAAGGTTTAGCTTGAAATCCAGGTGAAACAAATGATTTAGCTTCAAATACTTGTCAAACAAACGAGTTAGCTTCAAATCCATGCGAAACACATGATGTAGCTTCAAATCAATGCGAAACACATGATGCAGCTACAAATCAATGCGATGTATAAGGTTTAGCTTCAAATCCAAGCGAAACAAATGATTTAGCTACAAATACTTGCGATATAAGTGATATTGCTTCAAATGCAGGCGAAACGACCGAGTTAGCTTCAAATCCATGCGAAACATATGATATAGCTTCAAATCAATGCGATGTTGAAGGTTTAGCTTCAAATCCATGCGAATCAAATGATTTAGTTTCAAATACTTGCGATATAAGTGATATTGCTTCAGATGCAGGCGAAACGAACGAGTTAGCTTCAAATCCATGCGAAACATATGATATAGCTTCAAATCAATGATATGTTGAAGGTTAGCTTCAAATCCATGCGAATCAAATGATTTAGTTTCAAATACTTGCGATATAACTGATAATGCTTCAAATGCAGCCGAAACGAACGCTTTAGCTTCAAATCCATGCGAATCATATAATTTAGCTTCAAATTCATGCGAAACACATGGTTTAGCTTCAAATTCATGCGAAACAAATGATTTAGTTTCAAATACTTGCGATATAAGTGATATAGCTTCAAATGCTGGCGAAATAATCGAGTTAGATTCAAATCCATGCGAAACAATTGATTTAGCTTCAAATACTTGTGATATACATGATTTAGATTCAACTGCATGCGAAACTAACGAGTTAGCTTCAAATCCATGCGAAACAAATGATTTAGCATCAAATTCATGCGAAACACATGGTTTAGCTTTGAATTCATGCGAAACAAATGATTTAGATTCAAATACTTGCGATATAAGTGATATTGCTTCAAATGCTGGCGAAATAAACGAGTTAGCTTCAAATCCATGCGAAACACATGATGTAGCTTCAAATAAATGCGATGTAGAAGGTTTAGCTTCAAATCCATGCGAAACAAATGATTTAGCTTCAAAATACTTGCGATATAAGTGACATAGTTTCAAATGCTGGCGAAATAATCGAGTTAGCTTCAAATCCATGCGAAACACATGATGCAGCTACAAATCAATGCGATGTATAAGGTTTAGCTCCAAATCCAAGCGAAACTAATGATATGGCTTCAAATCAATGCGATGTTGAAGGTTTAGGTTCAAATCCATGCGAATAAAATGATTTAGTTTCAAATACTTGCGATAAAAGTGATATAGCTTCAAATGCTGTCGAAATAATCGAGTTAGATTCAAATCCATGCGAAACAATTGATTTAGCTTCAAATACTTGTGATATACATGATTTAGATTCAACTGCATGCGAAACTAACGAGTTAGCTTCAAATCCAAGCGAAACAATGATTTAGCTTCAAATACTTGCCATATAAGTGATATAGCTTCAAATGCTGGCGCAATTAACGAGATAGCTTCATATCCAAGCGAAACACATGATGTAGCTACAAATCAACGCGATGTTGAAGGTTTAGCTTCAAATCCATGTGTAGCAAGTGATTTAACTTCAAATACTTGCGATATAAGTGGTCTAGCCTCTAATGCTGGCGAAATAATAGAGATAGCTTCAAATCCATGCGAAACACATGATGTAGCTTCAAATCAATGCGATGTGGAAGTATAGCTTCAGATCCATGCGAAACAAATGATTTAGCTTCAAATACTTGCGATATAAGTGATATAGCTTCAAATGCTGGCGAAATAAAAGAGTTAGCTACAAATCCATGCGAAACACATGATGTAGCTTCAAATCAATGAGATGTAGAAGGTGTAGCTTCAAATCCATGTGTAGCAAGTGATTTAACTTCAAATACTTGCGATCTAAGTGGTCTAGCATCAAATGCTTGCGAAATAATCGAGTTAGCTTGAAATCCATGCGAAACACATGATGTAGCTTCAAATCAATGCGATTTAGAAGGTTTAGCTTCAAATCCATGCGAAACAAATGATTTAGCTTCAAATACTTGGGATATAAGTGGTCTAGCAGCAAATGCTGGCGAAATAAACGAGTTAGCTTCAAATCCATGCTGAACACATGATGTAGCTTCAAATCAATGCGATGTATAAGGTTTAGCTTGAAATCCAGGTGAAACAAATGATTTAGCTTCAAATACTTGTCAAACAAACGAGTTAGCTTCAAATCCATGCGAAACACATGATGTAGCTTCAAATCAATGCGAAACACATGATGCAGCTACAAATCAATGCGATGTATAAGGTTTAGCTTCAAATCCAAGCGAAACAAATGATTTAGCTACAAATACTTGCGATATAAGTGATATTGCTTCAAATGCAGGCGAAACGAACGAGTTAGCTTCAAATCCATGCGAAACATATGATATAGCTTCAAATCAATGCGATGTTGAAGGTTTAGCTTCAAATCCATGCGAATCAAATGATTTAGTTTCAAATACTTGCGATATAAGTGATATTGCTTCAAATGCAGGCGAAACGAACGAGTTAGCTTCAAATCCATGCGAAACATATGATATAGCTTCAAATCAATGATATGTTGAAGGTTTAGCTTCAAATCCATGCGAATCAAATGATTTAGTTTCAAATACCTGCGATATAACTGATAATGCTTCAAATGCAGCCGAAACGAACGCTTTAGCTTCAAATCCATGCGAATCATATAATTTAGCTTCAAATTCATGCGAAACACATGGTTTAGCTTCAAATTCATGCGAAACAAATGATTTAGTTTCAAATACTTGCGATATAAGTGATATAGCTTCAAATGCTGGCGAAATAATCGAGTTAGCTTCAAATCCATGCGAAACATATGATGTAGCTTCAAATCAATGCGATGTAGATTGTTTAGCTTCAAATCCATGCGAATCGAATGATTTAGCTTCAAATATTTGCGATATAAGTGATATAGCTTCAAATCCATGCGAAACAAATGATTTAGCTTCAAATTCATGCGAAACACATGGTTTAGATTTAAATTCATGCGAAACAAATGATTTAGTTTCAAATACTTGCGATATAAGTGATATAGCTTCTAATGCTGGCGGAGAAAACGAGTTGGCTTCAAATCCATGCGAAACACGTGTTGTATCATGAAATTAATGCGATGTTGAATGTTTAGCTTGAAATCCATGGGAAACAAAATATTTAGCTTCAAATACTTGCGATATAAGTGATATAGCTTCAAATTCTGGCGAAATAATCGAGTTAGCTTCAACTCCATGCGAAACCAATGATGTAGCTTCAAATCAATGCGATGTTGAAGGTTTAACTTCAAATCGATGTGTAGCATGCGATTTAACTTCAAATACTTGCGATATAAGTTGTCTAGCATCAAATGCTGGCGAAATAATCGAGTTAGCTTCAAATCCAAGCGAAACACATGATGTAGCTTCAAATCAATGCGATGTAGAAGGAATAGCTTCAAATCCGGGCGAAACAAATGATTTAGCTTCAAATACTTGTGAAACAACCGAGTTAACTTCAAATCCATGCGAAACACATGATGTAGCTTCAAATCAATGCTAAACACATGATGCAGCTTCAAATCAATGCGATGTATAAGGTTTAGCTTCAAATCCAAGCGAAACAAATGATTTAGAATCAAATACTTGCGATATAAGTTGTCTAGCAACAAATGCTGGCGAAGTAATCGAGTTAGCTTCAAATTCATGCGAAACACATGATTTAGCTTCAAATTAATGCGATGTAGAAGGTTTAGCTTCAAATCCAAGCGAATCAAATGATTTAGCTTCAAATACTTGCGATATATGTGATATAGCTTCAAATGCTGGCGAAATAATCGTGTTAGCTTCAAATCCATGCGAAACAAATGATTTAGCTTCAAATTCATGCGAAACACATGGTTTAGCTTTAAATTCATGCGAAACAAGTGACTTAGTTTCAAATACTTGCGATATAAGTGATATAGCTTCAAATGCTGGCGAAGTAAACGAGTTGGCTTCAAATCCAAGCGAAACAAATGATTTAGATTCAAATACTTGCGATATAAGTTGTCTAGCATCAAATGCTGGCGAAGTAATCGAGTCAGCTTCAAATCCATGCGAAACACATGATATGGCTTCAAATTCAAGCGAAACAAATGATTTAGTTTCAAATACTTGCGATATAAGTGATATAGCTTCAAATTCTGGCGAAATAATCGAGTTAGCTTCAACTCAATGCGAAACCAATGATGTAGCTTCAAATCAATGCGATGT
>NW_027478074.1:0-33362 GCF_051020955.1 Megalopta genalis | reverse complement strand
TTTGAAGCTAAACCGTTTGATTCGCATGGATTTGAAGCTAAGCCTTCTAGTTCGCATTGATTTGAAGATAAATCAAGTGTGTCGCTTGGATTTGAAGCTCAGCCTTCTACTTCGCATTGGTTGGAAGCTAAATAATGTGTTTCGCTTGGATTTTAAGCTAACTCGTTTGTTTCACATGCAGTTGAAGTTAAATCATGAATATCACAAGTATCTGAAGCTGAACGAATTGTTTTTCTCATGGATTTGAAGACAAGCCTCCTACTTTGCATTGATTTGATGCTAAATCATGTGTTTCGCATGGATTTGAAGCTAACTAGTTTGTTTCGCATGTTGTTGAAGCTAAATCATGTATATCACAAGTATTTGAAGCTAAACGAATTGTTTCGCATGGATTTGAAGATAAGCCTCCTACTTCGCATTGATTTGCTGCTAAATCATGTCTTTCGCATGGATTTGAAGCTAACTCGTTTGTTTCGCATGCAGTTGAAGCTAAATCATGTATATCACAAGTATTTGAAGTTAAACGATTTGTTTCGCATGGATTTGAAGATAAGCCTTCTACTTCGCATTGATTTGAAGCTAAATCATGTGCTTCGCATGGATTTAAAGCGATCTCGTCTGTTTCGCATGCAGTTGAAGCTAAATCATGTATATCACATGTCTTTGAAGCTAAACCATTTGTTTCGCATGGATTCCAAGATAACCCTTCTACTTCGCACTGATCTGAAGCTAAATCATCTGATTCGCATTGATTTGAATCTAATTCATGTGTTTCGCATGTATTTGAAGCTACGCCTTCTACTTTGCATGAATTTGTAACCAAATCATGTGTTTCGCTTGGATTTGAAGCTAACTCGATTATTTCGCATGCAGTTGAAGCAAAATCACGTATATCACAAGTATTTGAATCAGAACCATTTGATTAGCATGGATTCGAAGATCACCCTTCTTCTTCGCATTGGTTTGATGCTAAATCATGTGTTTCGCATGGTTTTGTGGCTAAGTCGTTTGTTTCGCATGCAGTTGAAGCTAAATTATGTATATCACAAGTATTTGAAGCTAAACCATTTGTTTCGCATGGATTTGAAACTACGCCTTCTACTTCGCATTGATTTGAAGCTAAATAATTTGTTTTGCTTGGATTTGAAGCTAAGCCTTCTAATTCACGTCGATTTGACGTTAAATCATATTTTTCGCTGGATTTGATGCTAACTCGTTTGTTTCGCATGTTGTTGAACCTAAATCAAGTATATCACAAGTGTTTGAAGCTAAACCATTTGATTAGCATGGATTCGAAGATCACCCTTCTTCTTCGCATTGGTTTGAAGCTAAATAATGTGTTTCGCTTGGATTTTAAGCTAACTCGTTCGTTTCACATGCATTTGAAGTTAAATCATGTATATCACAAGTATTTGAAGCTAAACGATTTGTTTCGCATGGATTTGAAGATATCAATTCTACTTCGCATTGATTTGAATCTAAATCATGTGTTTCGCACGGTGTTGATGCCAACCCGTTTGTTTAGCATGCTGTTGATGCTAAATCATGTATATGACAAGTATTTGAAGCTAAACCACTTGATTCGCATGGATTTGAAGATAACCCTTCTAGTTCGCATTGATTTGAAGCTAAATCATGTGTTTCGCATGGATTCGAAGACAACCTTCTACTTCGCATTGATTTGAAGCTAAATCATGTGTTTCGAATGGATTTGAAGCTAACTCGTTTGTTTCGCATGGAGTTGAAGCTAAGTCAAGTATGGCACAAGTATTTGAAGCTAAACCATTTGTTTCGCATGGATTCGAAGATCAGCCTTCTACTACCCATTGATTTGAAGCTAAATCATGTGTTTCGCTTGGATTTGAAGCGAACTCGTTTGTTTCGCATGCAGTTGAAGCTAAATTATGTATACTACAAGTATTTGGAGCTAAACCATTTGTTTCGCATGGATTTGAAACTACGCCTTCTACTTCGCATTGATTTGAAGCTAAATAATTTGTTTCGCTTGGATTTGAAGCGAACTCGTTTGTTTCGCATGCTGTTAAGGCTAAATAATTTATATCACAAGTATTTGAAGCTAAACCATTTGTTTAGCATGGATTCGAAGATCAGTCTTCTACTTCGCATTGATTTGAAGCTAAATAATGTGTTTCGCTTGGATTTTAAGCTAACTCGTTTGTTTCGTATGCATTTGAAGCTAAATCATGCACATCACAAATATTTGAAGCTGAACCACTTGTTTCGCATGGATTTGAAGATAACCCTTCTACTTCGCATTGATTTGATGCTAAATCATGTGTTTCGCATGGATTTGAGGCTAACTCGTTTGTTTCGCATGCAGTTGAAGCTAAATTATGTATATCACAAGTGTTTGAAGCTGAACCATTTGTTTAGCATGGATTCGAAGATCAGTCTTCTACTTCGCATTGATTTGAAGCTAAATAATGTGTTTCGCTTGGATTTTAAGCTAACTCGTTTGTTTCGTATGCATTGAAGCTAAATCATGCACATCACAAATATTTGAAGCTGAACCACTTGTTTCGCATGGCTTTGAAGATAACCCTTCTAATTCGCATTGATTTGATGCTAAATCATGTGTTTCGCATGGATTTGAGGCTAACTCGTTTGTTTCGCATGCAGTTGAAGCTAAAGTATGTATATCACAAGTATTTGAAGCTAAACCATTTGTTTCGCATGGATTTTGAAACTACGCCTTCTACTTCGCATTGATTTGAAGCAAATAATTTGTTTTGCTTGGATTTGAAGCTAAGCCTTCTACCTTGCATTGATTTGAAGATAAATCATGTGTTTCGCTTGGATTTGAAGCTAACTCGTTTGTTTCGCACGTACTTGCATCTAAATCCAGTATAGCACAAGTATTTGAAGCTAAACCTTTTGATTCGCATGGATATGAAGCTAAGCCTTCTACTTCGCATTTATTTGTAGATAAATCATGTGTGTCGCTTGGATTTGAAGCTCAGCCTTCTACTTCGCATTGGTTTGAAGCTAAATAATGTGTTTCGCTTGGATTTTAAGCTCACTCGTTTGTTTCACATGCAGTTGAAGTTAAATCGTGAATATCACAAGTATTTGAAGCTAAACGAATTGTTTCGCATGGATTTGAAGACAAGCCTCCTACATCGCATTGATTTGATGCTAAATCATGTGTTTCGCATGGATTTGAAGCTAACTCGTTTGTTTCGCACGTACTTGCATCTAAATCAAGTATATCACAAGTATTTGAAGCTAAACCTTTTGATTCGCATGGATATGAAGCTAAGCCTTCTACTTCGCATTTATTTGAAGATAAATCATGTGTGTCGCTTGGATTTGAAGCTCAGCCTTCTACTTCGCATTGGTTTGAAGCTAAATAATGTGTTTCGCTTGGATTTTAAGCTCACTCGTTTGTTTCACATGCAGTTAAAGTTAAATCGTGAATATCACAAGTATTTGAAGCTAAACGAATTGTTTCGCATGGATTTGAAGACAAGCCTCCTACTTCGCATTGATTTGATGCTAAATCATGTGTTTCGCATGGATTTGAAGCTAACTAGTTTGTTTCGCATGATGTTTAAGCTAAGTCATGTATATCACAAGTATTTGAAGCTAAGCCATTTTATTCCCATGTATTTGAAACTCATCATTCTACTCCCCATTGATTTGAAGCTAAATCACGTGTTCCGCTTGGATTTTAAGCTAACTCGTTTGTATCACATGCAGTTGAAGATAAATCATGTATATCACAAGTTTTTTAAGCTAAACGATTTGTTTCGCATGGATTTGAAGATAAGCCTTCTACTTCGCATTGATTTGAAGCAAAATCATGTTTTTCGTATGGTTTTTGAAGCTAACTCGTTTGTTTCGCATGCT
Source organism: Megalopta genalis (assembly GCF_051020955.1). Taxonomy (NCBI): domain Eukaryota; kingdom Metazoa; phylum Arthropoda; class Insecta; order Hymenoptera; family Halictidae; genus Megalopta; species Megalopta genalis. The sequence goes on along the minus strand of NW_027478074.1, from coordinate 29,492 downwards.
ATTGAAGCTAAATCGTGTATATCACAAGTGTTTGAAGCTAAACCATTTGCTTTGCATGGATTCGAAGGTCACCCTTCTTCTTCGCATTGATTTGAAGCTAAATAATTTGTTTTGCTTGGATTTGAAGCTAAGCCTTCTAATTCACGTCGTTTTGACGTTAAATCATATTTTTCGGTGGATTTGATGCTAACTCATTTGTTTCGCATGCTGTTGAACCTAAATCAAGTATATCACAAGTATTTAAAGCTAAACCATTTGTTTCACATGGATTCGACGATCAGCCTTCTACTTCGCATTGATTTGAAGTTAAATCATATTTTTCGCTGGATTTGAAGCTAACTCGTTTGTTTCACATGCAGTTGAAGCTAAATCATGTATATCACAAGTGTTTGAAGCTAAACCATTTGTTTAGCATGGATTCGAAGATCAGTCTTCTACTTCGCATTGATTTGAAGCTAAATAATGTGTTTCGCTTGGATTTTAAGCTAACTCGTTTGTTTCGTATGCATTTGAAGCTAAATCATGCACATCACAAATATTTGAAGCTGAACCACTTGTTTCGCATGGATTTGAAGATAACCCTTCTACTTCGCATTGATTTGATGCTAAATCATGTGTTTCGCATGGATTTGAGGCCAACTCGTTTGTTTCGCATGCAGTTGAAGCTAAATTATGTTTATCACAAGTATTTGAAGCTAAACCATTTGTTTCGCATGGATTTTGAAACTACGCCTTCTACTTCGCATTGATTTGAAGCTAAATAATTTGTTTTGCTTGGATTTGAAGCTAAGCCTTCTAATTCACGTCGTTTTGACGTTAAATCATATTTTTCGGTGGATTTGATGCTAACTCGTTTGTTTCGCATGCTGTTGAACCTAAATCAAGTATATCACAAGTATTTAAAGCTAAACCATTTGTTTCACATGGATTCGACGATCAGCCTTCTACTTCGCATTGATTTGAAGTTAAAACATATTTTTCGCTGGATTTGAAGCTAACTCGTTTGTTTCGCATGCAGTTGAAGCTAAATCATGTATATCACAAGTGTTTGAAGCTAAACCATTTGTTTAGCATGGATTCGAAGATCAGTCTTCTACTTCGCATTGATTTGAAGCTAAATAATGTGTTTCGCTTGGATTTTAAGCTAACTCGTTTGTTTCGTATGCATTTGAAGCTAAATCATGCACATCACTAATATTTGAAGCTGAACCACTTGTTTCGCATGGATTTGAAGATAACCCTTCTACTTCGCATTGATTTGATGCTAAATCATGTGTTTCGCATGGATTTGAGGCTAACTCGTTTGTTTCGCATGCAGTTGAAGCTAATTCATGTATATCACAAGTATTTGAAGCTAAACCATTTGTTTCGCATGGATTCGAAGATCAGCATTGTACTACGCATTGATATGAAGTTAAATCATTTGTTTCGCATGGATTTGAAGCAATCTCGTTTGTTTCGCATGCAGATGAAGTTAAATCATGTATACCACAAATATTTGAATGTAAAGTATTTGTTGCGCATGGATTTGAAGCTAAGCCTTCTACTTCGCAATTGATTTGAGGCTAAATCACGCGTTTCGCTTGGATTTGAAGCTAACTCGTTTTTTTCGCATGCAGTTGAAGCTAGATCATGTATATCACAGGTCTTTGAAGCTAAACCATTTGTTTCGCATGGATTCGAAGATAACCCTTGTACTTCGCATTGATTTGATGCTAAATCATGTGTATCGCATGGATTTGAAGCTAACTCGTTTGTTTCGCATGCAGTTGAAGCTAAATCATGTATATCACAAGTGTTTGAAGCTAAACCATTTGTTTTGCATGGATTTGAAGATAATCCTTCTACTTCGCATTGATTTGAAGCTAAATCATGTGTTTCGCTTGGATTTGAAGCTAACTCGTTTGTTTCGCACGCACTTGAATCTAAATCAAGTATATCACAAGTATTTGAAGCTAAACCGTTTGATTCGCATGGATTTGAAGCTAAGCCTTCTAGTTCGCATTGATTTGAAGATAAATCAAGTGTGTCGCTTGGATTTGAAGCTCAGCCTTCTACTTCGCATTGGTTTGAAGCTAAATAATGTGTTTCGCTTGGATTTTAAGCTCACTCGTTTGTTTCACATGCAGTTGAAGTTAAATCGTGAATATGACAAGTATTTGAAGCTAAACGAATTGTTTCGCATGGATTTGAAGACAAGCCTCCTACTTCGCATTGATTTGATGCTAAATCATGTGTTTCGCATGGATTTGAAGCTAACTAGTTTGTTTCGCATGATGTTTAAGCTAAGTCATGTATATCACAAGTATTTGAAGCTAAGCCATTTTATTCCCATGTATTTGAAACTCATCATTCTACTTCCCATTGATTTGAAGCTAAATCACGTGTTCCGCTTGGATTTTAAGCTAACTCGTTTGTATCACATGCAGTTGAAGATAAATCATGTATATCACAAGTTTTTTAAGCTAAACGATTTGTTTCGCATGGATTTGAAGATAAGCCTTCTACTTCGCATTGATTTGAAGCTAAATCATGTTTTTCGTATGGTTTTTGAAGCTAACTCGTTTGTTTCGCATGCTATTGAAGCTAAATCATGTATATCACAAGTGTTTGAAGCTAAACCATTTGCTTTGCATGGATTCGAAGGTCACCCTTCTTCTTCGCATTGATTTGAAGCTAAATCATGTGTTTAGCATGGATTTGAAGCTAACTCGTTTGTTTCGCATGCAGTTGAAGCTAAATCATGCATATCACAAGTATTTGAAGCTAAACGAATTGTTTCGCATGGATTTGAAGACAAGCCTCCTACTTCGCATTCATTTGATGCTAAATCATGTATTTCGCATGGATTTGAAGCTAACTAGTTTGTTTCGCATGATGTTTAAGCTAAGTCATGTATATCACAAGTATTTGAAGCTAAGCCATTTTATTCCCATGTATTTAAAACTCATCATTCTACTTCCCATTGATTTGAAGCTAAATCACGTGTTCCGCTTGGATTTTAAGCTAACTCGTTTGTTTCACATGCAGTTGAAGTTAAATCGTGAATATCACAAGTATTTGAAGCTAAACGAATTGTTTCGCATGAATTTGAAGATAAGCCTTCTACTTCGCACTGATTTGAAGCTAAATAATTTGTTTCGCTTGGATTTGAAGCTAAGCCTTCTACTTCACGTCGATTTGACGTTAAATCTTATTTTTCACTGGATTTGAAGCTAACTCGTTTGTTTCGCATGCTGTTGAAGCTAAATCATGTATATCACAAGTATTTTAATCTGAACCGTTTGTTTCGCATGGATTCGATGATCAGACTTCTGCTTCGCATTGATTTGAAGCGAAATCATGTGTATCGCTTGGATTTGAAGCCAACACGTTTGTTTCGTCTGCATTTGAAGCTATATCACTTATATCGCAAGTATATGAAGCGAAATAATTCTTTTCGCATGGATTATAAGCTAAGCCTTCTACTACGCATGAATTTGAAGCTAAATCATGTGTTTCGATTGGATTTGAAGCTAACTCGTTTGTTTCCATGCAGTTGAAGCTAAATCATGTGTATCACATGTATTTGAAGCTACACCATTTGATTCGAATGGATTTGAAGCTAAGTCTTCTACTTCGCATTGATTTGAAGCTAAATCATGTGGTTGCGCATGGATTTGAAGATAACACGTTTGTTTCGCATGCAGTTGAAGCTATATCACTTACATTCGCAAGTATTTGAAGCCAAATCATTCGGTTCGCATGGATTTGAAGCTATGCCTTCTACTTCGCATTGATTTGAAGTTAAATCATTTGTTTCGCATGGATTTGAAGATAACTTGATTGTTTCGCATGCAGTTGAAGCTAAATCCTGTATATTACAAGTATTTGAAACTAGATTATTTGTGTCGCATGGATTTAAAGCTAAGCCTCCTACTTCGCATTGATTTGAAGCTAAATTATGTGGTTCGCATGGATTTGAAGCCAACTCGTTTGTTTTGCATGCAGTTGAATTTAAATCATATGTATCAGAAGTATTTGATGCTAACCCAATTGGTTCGCGTGGATTTAAAGCAAAGCCTTCTTCTTCGCATTGATTTGAAGCTAAATCGTGTGTTTCGCATGGATTTGATGCTAACTCGTTTGTTTCGCATGCAGTTGAATCTAGCTCATGTATATCACGAGTATTTGAAGCTGAACCATTTGATTCGCATGGATTTGAAGTTAAGCACTCTAGTTCGCATTGAATTGAAGCTAAATCATGAGTTTCGCTTGGATTTGAAGCTAACTTGTTTATTTCGCATGCAGTTGAAGCTAAATCATGTATATCACAAGAATTTGACGCTAAACCATTTGTTCCGCATGGATTTGAAGATAAGCCTTCTACCTCGCATTGATTTGAAGATAAATCATGTGTTTCGCTTGGATTTGAAGCTAACTCGTTTGTTTCGCTCGTACTTGAATCTAAATCATGTATATCACAAGTATTTGAATGCTAAACCGTTTGATTCGCATGGATTTGAAACTCAGCATTCTACTTCGCATTGATTTGAAGCTAAATCATGTGTTCCGCTTGGATTTTAAGCTAACTCGTTTGATTCGCACGCAGTTGAAGATAAATCATGTATATCACAAGTATTTGAAGCTAAACCATTTGATTCGCATGGATTTGAAGATAAGCCTTCTACTTCGCATTGATTTGAAGGTAAATCATGTGCTTCGCATGGATTCGAAGCTAACTCGTTTGTTTTGCCTGCATTTGAAGCTAAATCGTGTATATCACAAGTATCTGAAGCTAAATGATTTGTTTCGTATTGATTAGAAGCTAAGGCTTCTACTTCCCATTCATTTGAAGTTAAATCATGTGTTTCCCTTGGGTGTGAAGCTAACTCGCGTGTATAGCACGCAGTTGAAGCCAAATCTTGTATATCACAGGTATTTGAAGCTAAACCATTTGTTTGGCATGGATTCAACGCTAAGCCTTCGCCTTCGCATTGATTTGAAGCTAAATCACGTGTTCCGCATGGATTTGAAGCCAACTCGTTTGTTTAGCATGCAGTTGAAGCTAAATCATGTATATCAAAAGTATTTGAAGTTAAAACCATTTGTTTCGCATGGATTTGAAGCTCAACCATCTATAACGTATTGAGTTGAAGCTCAATCAAGTGTTCCGCTTGGATTTAAAGCTAACTCGTTTGTTTCGCATGCAATTGGAGCTAAATCATGTGTTTCGTATGGATTTGAAGCTAACTCGTTTGTATCACATGCAGTTGTAGTTAAATCATGTATATCACAAGTATTTGAAGCTAAACCATTTGTTTCGCATGGATTCGAAGATCAGCCTTCTCCTGCGCATAGATTTGCAGCTAAATCATGTGTTCCGTATGGATTTGAAGCTAACTCGTTTGTTTCGCATGCAGTTGAAGCTAAACCATGTATATCACAAGTATTTGAAGCTAAACCATTTGTTTCGCATGGATTCGTAGTTAAGCCTTCTACTTCGCATCGATTTGGAGCTAAATCATGTTTTCCGCATGATTTTTGAAGCTAACTCGTTTGTTTCGCATGCTGTTGAAGCTAAATCAAGTATATCACAAGTATTTGAAGCTAAACCATTTGATTCCCATGGATTTGAAGCTATACCTTCTACTTCGCATTGATTTGGAGTTAAATCCTGTTTTGCATGGATTTGAAGCTAACTCGTTTGTTTCGCATGCAGTTGAAACTAAATCATGTATATCACAAGTATTTGAAGCTAAACCATTTGTTCCGCATGGATTCGAAGATAATCCTTCTACTTCGCATTGATTTACAGCAAAATCATGTGTTTCACATGGATTTGAAGCTAACTCATTTGTTTCGCATGCAGTTGAAGCTATATCATATATATCACAGGTATCTGAAGCTAAACATTAGTTTCGCATGGATTCGAAGATAAGCCTTCTATTTCGCATTGATTTGAAGCTAAATCATGTGTTTGGCATGAATTTGAAGCTAACTCGTTTGCTTCGTCTGCATTTGAAGCTATATCACTTATATTCGCAAGCATTTGGAACTCAATCATTCGTTTCGCATGGATTTGAAGCTAAGCCTTCTACTTCGCATTTATTTGAAGCTAAATCATGTGTTTGGCATGGATTTGAAGCTAACTCGTTTGTTTAGCATGCAGTTGAATCTATATCACTTATATTCGCAAGCATTTGAAGCTAAATAATTCGTTTGGCATGGATTGGAAGCTAAGCCTTCTACTTTGCATTGATTTGAAGTCAAATCATGTGTTACGCTTGGATTTGAAGCTCACTCGTTTGTTTCGCCTGCATTTGAAGATATATCACTTACATCGCAAGTATATGAAGCTAAATCATTCGTTTCGCATGGATTTGAAGCTATGCCTTCTACTTCGCATTGATTTGAAGCTAAATCATGTGTTTCGCATGGATTCGAGGCTAACTCGTTTGATTCGCATGCAGTTGAAGCTAAATCATGTTTATCACAAGTATCTGAATCTAAACCATCTGTTTCGCATGAATATTAAGCTGAACCATGTGTTTCTCATGAATTTGAAGCTATATCATGTGTTTCGCATGGATTTGAAGCTAACTCGTTTATTTCGTCTGCATTTGAAGCAAAATCATGTATATCACAAGTATTTGAAGCTGAACCATTTGTTTCTCACGTATTTGAAACTGAGCCTTCTACTTCGCATTGATTTGAAGCTGAATCATGTGTTTCGCTTGCATTTGAAGCTAACTCGTTTGTTTCGCATAGATTTGAAGCTAAATCATGTGTTTCGCATGGATTCGAAGCTAGCTCGTTCGTTTCGCCTGCATTTGAAGCTAAATCATGTATATCACAAGTATTTGAAGCTAAACCATTTGTTTCGCATGGATTCGGAGATCAGACTTCTGCTTCGCATTGATTTGAAGCTAAATCATGTGTTTCGCATGGATTTGAAGCTAAGCCTTCTACTTCCAATTGATTTGAAGCTAACCATATGTTTCTCATGTATTTGAAGCTAAGTCTTCTACTTCGCATTGATTTGATTCTAAATCATGTGTTTCGCTTGGATCTAAAGCTAACTCGTTTGTTTCGCATGCAGTTGAAACTAAATCATGTTTATCACAAGTATTTGAAGCTAAACCATTTGTTTCGCATGGATTCGAAGATCAGACTTCTGCTTCGCACTGATTTGAAGCGGAATCGTGTGTTTCGCTTGTATTTGAAACTAACTCGTTAGTTTCGCATGCATTTGAATCTAAATTATGTATGTCACAAGTATTACAATCTTAACTTTTTGTTTCGCATGGATTTGAAGCTAAACCTTCTATTTCGCATTGATTTGAGGCAGAATCATGTGTTTCGCTTGTATTTGAAGCTAACTCATTCATTTCGCCTGCATTTGAGGCTAAACCATGTATATCACAATTATTTGAAGCTAAACCATTTGTTTCCGCATGGATTCGATGATCAGACTTCTGCATCGCATTGATTTGAAGCTAAATCATGTGTTTCGCATGGATTTGAAGCTTACTCGTTTGTTTTGCATGCAGTTGAAGCTAAATCATGTATATCACAAGTGTTTGAAGCTAACCCGTTTGATTCGCATGGATTTGATGATAAGCCATCTACTTCGCATTGAATTAAAGCTAAATCATGTGTTTCGCTTGAACTTGAAGCTAACGCGTTTGTTTCGCATGCAGCTGAAGCTAAATCATGTACATCACAACTATTTGAAGCTAAATCATCTGCTTCGTGTGGATTCGAAGTTCAGCCTTCTACTTCGCATTGATTTGAAGCTAAATCATGTGTTTCGCTTGTATTGGAAGCTAACTCGTTTGTTTCGCATGCAGTTGAAACTAAATCATGTATATCACACGTTTTTGAATCTAAACAATCTGTTTCGTGTGGATTCGGAGATCAGCCTCCTACTTCGCATTGATTTGAAGCAAAATCATATGTCTTGCTTGGATTTGGAGCTAACTCGTTTATTTCGCATGCAGTTGAAGCTAAATCATGTACATCACAAGTATTTGAAGCGAAACCATCTGTTTCGTGTGGATTCGAAGGTAAGCCTTCTACTTCGCATTGATTTGATGCTAAATCATGTGTTTCGTTTGGATTTGAGGCTAACTCATTTGTTCCGCATGCTGTTGAATGTAAATCATGTATTTCACAAGTATTTGAAGCTAATGCATTTGTTTCGCATGGATTCGTAGATAACCATTCTACTTCGCTTTGATTTGAAGCTAAATCAAGTGTTTCACATGGATTTGAAGCTAACTCGTTTGTTTCGCATGCAGTTGAAACTAAATCATGTATATCACAAGTATTTGAAGCTAAACCATTTGTTCCGCATGGATTCGAAGATAAGCCTTCTACTTCGCATTGATTTGAAGTTAAATCCTGTGTTTCGGTTGGATTTGAAGCTAACACGTTCGTTTCACATGCAGTTGAACCTAAATCATGTATATCACAAGTATTTGAAGCTGAACCATCTGTTTCGCATGAATATTAGGATAAACCATGTGTTTGGAATGAATTTGAAGCTAAATGATGTGTTTCGCATAGATTTGGAGTTAACTCGTTAGTTACGCATGCAGTTGAGTATGAATCACGAATAACCCAAGTATTTGAAGCTCATCCATTTGATTCGCATGGATTTCAAAATAAGCCTTCTACTTCGCATTGATTTGAAGCGAAATCATGAGTTTCGCTTGGATTTCAAGCTAACTCGTTTGTTTCGCATGCAATTGAAGCTAAATAATGTATCAAACAAGTATTTGAAGCTAAACCATTTGTTTCGCATGGATTCGAAGATCAGCCATCTACCTCGTATTGATTTAAAGCTAAATCATGTGTTTCGCATGGATTTGAAGCTAACTCGTTTGTATCGCATGCAGTTGAAGCTAAATCATGTATATCACAATTATTTGAAGCTAAACCATTTGATTCGAATGAATTTCAAAATAAGCCTTCTACTTCGCATTGATTTGAAGCTAAATCATGTGTTTCGCCTGGATTTGAAGCTAACTCGTTTGTTTCGCATGCAGCTGAAGCTAAATCGTGTATATCACAAGTATTTACAGCTAAACCATTTGATTCGCATGGATTTGAAACTAAGCCTTCCACTTCCCATTGATTTGAAGCAAAATCATGTGACTCGCATGGATTTGAACCTCACTCGTTCGTTTCGCCTGCATTTGAAACTAAATCATGTATATCACAAGTATTTGAAGCTATACCGTTTGTTTCGCCTGGATTTGAAGATAAACCTTCTACTTCGCATTGATATGAAGCTAACTCGATTGTTTCGCCTGCACTTGAAGCTATATCACTTATATCGCTATTATCTGAAGATAAATCATTTGTTTCTCATGTATTTGTAGCTAAGCCTTCTACATCGCATTGATTTGAAGCTAAATCATGCGTTTCGCATGGATTTTAAGCTAACCCGTTTGTTTTGCCTGCATTTCAAGCTATATCACTTATATCGCAATTATCCGAAAATAAATCATTTGTTTCTCATGTATTTATATGCTATATCATGTGTTTCGCATGGATTTGAAGCTAACTCGTTTGTATCGCATGCAGTTGAAGCTAAATCATGTATATCACAATTATTTGAAGCTAAACCATTTGATTCGAATGAATTTCAAAATAAGCCTTCTACTTCGCATTGATTTGAAGCTAAATCATGTGTTTCGCATGGATTTGAAGCTAACTCGTTTGTTTCGCATGCAGCTGAAGCTAAATCGTGTATATCACAAGTATTTACAGCTAAACCATTTGATTCGCATGGATTTGAAACTAAGCCTTCCACTTCCCATTGATTTGAAGCTAAATCATGTGACTCGCATGGATTTGAACCTCACTCGTTCGTTTCGCCTGCATTTGAAACTAAATCATGTATATCACAAGTATTTGAAGCTATACCGTTTGTTTCGCCTGGATTTGAAGATAAACCTTCTACTTCGCATTGATATGAAGCTAACTCGATTGTTTCGCCTGCACTTGAAGCTATATCACTTATATCGCTATTATCTGAAGATAAATCATTTGTTTCTCATGTATTTGTAGTTAAGCCTTCTACATCGCATTGATTTGAAGCTAAATCATGCGTTTCGCATGGATTTTAAGCTAACCCGTTTGTTTTGCCTGCATTTCAAGCTATATCACTTATATCGCAATTATCCGAAAATAAATCATTTGTTTCTCATGTATTTATATGCTATATCATGTGTTTCGCATGGATTTAAAGCTAACTCGTTTGTATCGCATGCAGTTGAAGCTAAATCATGTATATCACAATTATTTGAAGCTAAACCATTTGATTCGAATGAATTTCAAAATAAGCCTTCTACTTCGCACTGATTTGAAGCTAAACCATTTGTTTCGCATGGATTCGAAGATAAGCCTTCAACCTCGCATTGAATTGAAGCTAAATCATGTGTTTCGTATGGATTTGAAGTTAACACGTTTGTTTCGCATGCTGTTGAAGCTAAATCGTGTATATTACAAGCATTTGAATCTAAACCATTTGTTTCGCATGGATTCGAAGATAAGCCATCTACTTCGAATTGATTTGATGCTAAATCACGTGTTTCGTTTGTATTTGAGGCTAAATCGTTTGTTTCGCATGCTGTTGAATGTAAATCATGTATATCACAAGTATTTGAAGGTAAACCATTTGTTTCGCATGGATTCGAAGATAAGCCTTCTACTTCGCATTGATTTAAAGCAAAATCATGTGTTTCGCATGGATTTGAAGCTAAACAATCTGTTTCGAGTGGATCCTGAGATCAGCCTTCTACATCGCATTGATTTGAAGCTAAATCATGTGATTCGCTTGGATTTGAAGCTAACTCGTCTGTTTCGCATGCAGTTGAAGCTAAATCATGTTCATCACAAGTATTTGAAGCTGAACCATCTGTTTCGCATGCTGTTGAAGCTAAATCATGTGTTTCGCATGGATTGGAAGCAAACTCATTTGCTTCGCCTGCATTTGAATCTATACCACTTATATCGCAATTATCTGAACATTATTGATTTGTTTCTCATTAACTTGAAGCTAAGCCTTCTACTTCGCATTGATTTGCAGCTAAATCATGTGTTTCGCATGGATTCGAAGCTAGCTCGTTCGTTTCGCCTGCATTTGAAGCTAAATCATGTATATCACAAGTATTTGAAGCTAAACCATTTGTTTCGCATGGATTCGGAGACCAGACTTCTGCTTCGCATTGATTTGAAGCTAAATCATGTGTTTCGCATGGATTTGAAGCTAAGCCTTCTACTTCCAATTGATTTGAAGCTAACCATATGTTTCTCATGTATTTGAAGCTAAGTCTTCTACTTCGCATTGATTTGATTCTAAATCATGTGTTTCGCTTGGATCTAAAGCTAACTCGTTTGTTTCGCATGCAGTTGAAACTAAATCATGTTTATCACAAGTATTTGAAGCTAAACCATTTGTTTCGCATGGATTCGAAGATCAGACTTCTGCTTCGCACTGATTTGAAGCGGAATCGTGTGTTTCGCTTGTATTTGAAACTAACTCGTTAGTTTCGCATGCATTTGAATCTAAATCATGTATGTCACAAGTATTACAATCTTAACTTTTTGTTTCGCATGGATTTGAAGCTAAGCCTTCTATTTCGCATTGATTTGAGGCAGAATCATGTGTTTCGCTTGTATTTGAAGCTAACTCATTCACTTCGCCTGCTTTTGAGGCTAAACCATGTATATCACAATTATTTGAAGCTAAACCATTTGTTTCCGCATGGATTCGAAGATCAGACTTCTGCATCGCATTGATTTGAAGCTAAATCATGTGTTTCGCATGGATTTGAAGCTTACTCGTTTGTTTTGCATGCAGTTGAAGCTAAATCATGTATATCACAAGTGTTTGAAGCTAACCCGTTTGATTCGCATGGATTTGATGATAAGCCATCTACTTCGCATTGAATTAAAGCTAAATCATGTGTTTCGCTTGAACTTGAAGCTAACGCGTTTGTTTCGCATGCAGTTGAAGCTAAATCATGTACATCACAACTATTTGAAGCTAAATCATCTGTTTCGTGTGGATTCGAAGATCAGCCTTCTACTTCGCATTGATTTGAAGCTAAATCATGTGTTTCGCTTGTATTGGAAGCTAACTCGTTTGTTTCGCATGCAGTTGAAACTAAATCATGTATATCACACGTTTTTGAATCTAAACAATCTGTTTCGTGTGGATTCGGAGATCAGCCTCCTACTTCGCATTGATTTGAAGCGAAATCATATGTCTCGCTTGGATTTGGAGCTAACTCGTTTATTTCGCATGCAGTTGAAGCTAAATCATGAATATCACAAGTATTTGAAGCTACAACTTTTGATTCGCACGGATTTGAAGCTAAGCCTTCTACTTCGCATTGATTTGAAACTAAATCATGTGTTTCGCATGGATTTGAAGCTAACTCGTTTGTTTCGCCTGCTTTTGAAGCTAAATCATGTATGTGACAAGTATTTGAAGCTAAACCATTTGTTTCGCATCGATTCCAAGATCAGACTTCTGCTTCGCATTGACTTGAAGCTAAATCATGTGTTTCGCATGGATTTGAAGCTTCCTCGTTCGTTTCGCCTGCATTTGAAGCAAAATCATGTATATCACAAGTATTTGAAGCTAAACTATTCGTTTCGCATGGATTCGAAGATAAGCCTTCCACTTCGCATTGATTTGAAGATAAATAATATGTTTCGCTTGGATTTGAATATAACTCATTTGTTTCGCATGCTGTTGAAGCTAAATCATGTATATCACATGTATATGAAGCTAAACCATTTGCTTCGCATGGATTCGAAGATCAGCCTTCTACTTCGCATTGATTTGAAGCTAAATCATGTGTTTCGCATGGATTTGAAGCTAACTCGTTTGTTTCGCATGCTGTTGAAGCTAAATCATGTACATCGCAAGTATTTGAAGCTATATCATACGTTTCGCATGGATTCCAAGATAACCCTACTAATTCGCATTGATTTGAATCTAAATCATGTGTTTCGCATGGATTTGAAGCTAACTCGTTTGTTTCGCATGCAGTTGAAGATAAATCATGTTCTTCACAAGTATTTGAAGCTGAACCATTTGTTTCGCATGGATTCGATGATAAGCCTTCTACTTCGTATTGAATTGAAGTTAAATTATGTATTTCGCATGGATTTGAAGCTAACACGTTCGTTTCGCATGCTGTTGAAGCTAAATCATGTATATCACAAGTATTTGAAACTAAATAGTCTGTTTCGTGTGGTTTCGAAGATCAGCCTTCTACTTCGCATTGATTTGAAACTAAATCATGTGTTTCGCTTGGATTTGAAGATAACGCGTTTTTTTCGCATGCAGTTGAAGCTAAATCATGTTCATCACAAGTATTTGAAGCTGAACCATCTGTTTCGCATGCAGTTGAAGCTATATCATAAATATCACAAGTATTTGAAGCTACAATTTTTGATTCACACGGATTTGAAGCTAATCCTTCTACTTCGCATTTATTTGAAGCTAAATCATGTGTTTCGCTTGCATTTGAAGCTAACTCGTTTTTTTCGCATGCAGTTGAAGCTAAATCATGTATATCACAAGTATTTGAAGCTGTACCATCTTTTTTCGCATGGATTCGATGATAAGCATTCTACTTCGCATTGAATTGAAGCTAAATCATGAATTTCGCATGGATTTGAAGCTAACACGTTTGTTTGGCATGCTGTTGAAGCTAAATCATGTTTATCACAAGTATTTGAAGCTTAACAATCTGTTTCGTGTGGATTCGGAGATCAGCCTTCTACTTCGCATTGATTTGAAGCTAAATCATACGTTTCGCTTGGATTTGAAACTAGCTCGTTTGTTTCGCATGCAGTTGAAGCAAAATCATGTATAAAACAAGTATTTGAAGCTAAACCATTTGTTTCGCATGGATTTGAAGCTAAGCCTTCAACTTCGCGTTCACTTGATGCTAAATCATGCTTTTCGCTTGGATTTGAAGCTAACTCGTTTTTTCGCATGCAGTTGAAGCTAAATCATGAATATCACAAGTATTTGAAGCTACAACTTTTGATTCGCACGGATTTGAAGCTAAGCCTTCTACTTCGCATTGACTTGAAGCTAAATCATGTGTTTCGCATGGATTTGAAGCTAACTCGTTTGTTTCGCCTGCATTTGAAGCTAAATCATGTATGTGACAAGTATTTGAAGCTAAACCATTTGTTTCGCATCGATTCCAAGATCAGACTTCTGCTTCGCATTGACTTGAAGCTAAATCATGTGTTTCGCATGGATTTGAAGCTTACTCGTTCGTTTCGCCTGCATTTGAAGCAAAATCATGTACATCACAAGTATTTGGTGCTAAACCAATTGATTCGCATGCAGTTGAAGATAGATCATGTTCATCACAAGTATTTGAAGCTGAACCATTTGTTTCGCATGGATTCGATGATAAGCCTTCTACTTCGTATTGAATTGAAGTTAAATTATGTATTTCGCATGGATTTGAAGCTAACACGTTCGTTTCGCATGCTGTTGAAGCTAAATCATGTATATCACAAGTATTTGAAACTAAATAGTCTGTTTCGTGTGGTTTCGAAGATCAGCCTTCTACTTCGCATTGATTTGAAACTAAATCATGTGTTTCGCTTGGATTTGAAGCTAACTCGTTTTTTTCGCATGCAGTTGAAGCTAAATCATGTATATCACAAGTATTTGAAGCTGTACCATCTTTTTTCGCATGGATTCGATGATAAGCATTCTACTTCGCATTGAATTGAAGCTAAATCATGAATTTCGCATGGATTTGAAGCTAACACGTTTGTTTGGCATGCTGTTGAAGCTAAATCATGTTTATCACAAGTATTTGAAGCTTAACAATCTGTTTCGTGTGGATTCGGAGATCAGCCTTCTACTTCGCATTGATTTGAAGCTAAATCATACGTTTCGCTTGGATTTGAAACTAGCTCGTTTGTTTCGCATGCAGTTGAACCTAAATCATGTTCATCACAAGTATTTGAAGCTGAACCATCTGTTTCGCATGCAGTTGTAGCTACATCATAAACATCACAAGTATTTGAAGCTACAACTTTTGATTCGCACGGATTTGAAGCTAAGCCTTCTACTTCGCATTGATTTGAATCTAAATCATATGTTTCGCTTGGATTTGAAGCTAACTCGTTTGTTTCGCCTGCATTTGAAGCTATATCAGTGATATTCGCAAATATTTGAAGCTAAATCATTCGTTTCGATGAATTTGAAGCTAAACTTCCTACTCCGCATTGATTTGAAGCTGAATCATGTGTTTCGTTTGGATTTGAAGCTAACTCGTTTGTTTCGCATAGTGTTGAAGCTAAATCATGTATAACACAAGTATTTGAGCCTGAGCCATTTGTTTCGCATGGATTCGAATATAAGCCTCCTACTTCGCATTGATTTGAATCTAATCCATGTGTTTCGCATGGATTTGAAGCTAACTCGTTTTTTTCGCCCGCAGTTCATGCTAAATCATGTATATCATAAGTATTTGAAGCTGAACCATTTGTTTGGCATGAATATTAAGCTAAACCATGTCTTTCGAATGAATTTGAAGCTAAATCATGTGTTTTGAATGGATATGAAGCCAACTCGTTTGTTTCGCATGCATTTGAAGCTAAATCATGTATATCACATATAATTGAAGCTAAACCATCTGTTTCGTGTGGATTCGAAGGTAAGCCTTCTACTTCGCATTGATTCGATGCTAAATCATGTGTTTCGCATGGATTTGAAGCTAACTCGTTTGTTTCGCATGCTGTTGAAGCTAAATCATGTATATCACAAGTATTTGAAGCTGAACCATTTGTTTCGCATGGATTCGAAGCTAAGCCTTCAACTTCGCGTTGACTAGATGCTAAAGCATATTCTTCGCTTGGATTTGAAGCTAACTCATTTTTTCGCATGCAGTTGAAGCTAAATCATGAATATCACAAGTATTTGAAGCTAAAACGTTTGATTCGCACGGATTTGAAGCTAAGCCTTCTACTTCGCATTGATTTGATGCTAAGTCATGTGTTTCGCATGGATTTGAAGCTAACTCGTTTGTTCCGTTTGCTGTTGAAGCTAAATCACGCATATCACAATTATTTAAGCCTGAGCCATTTGTTTCGCATGGATTCGAAGATTAGCCTCCTAATTCGCGTTTATTTGAAGCTAAATCATGTGTTTCGCATGGATTTGAAGCTATGTCGTTTGTTTCGCATGCAGTTGAAGCTAAATCATGTATATCATAAGTATTTGAAGCTAAAGAACTTTATTCGCATGGATTTCAAACTAAGCCTTCTACTTCGCATTGAAGGTAAATCATGTCTTTTGCATGGATTTAAAGCTAACTCGTTTGTTTCACCTGCATTTGAAGCTATATCAGTGATATTCGCATGTATTTGAAGCTAAATCATTCGTTTCGCTGGATTTGAAGCTAAGCCTTCTACTTCGCATTGATTTGAATCTAAATCATGTGTTTCGCTTGGATTTGAAGCTAACTCGTTCGTTTTGCACACAGTTGAAGCAAAATCACGCATATCACAAGTATTTGAAGCTAAACCAATTGATTCGCATGGATTCGAAAATCAGCCTTCTACTTCGCATTGATTTGAAGCTAAGTCATGAGCTTCGCATGGACCTGAAGCTAAATCATGTGTTTTGAATGGATTTGAAGTTAACTCGTTTGCTTCCCAAGCAGTTGAAACTAAATCATGTATGTCATAAGTATTTGCAGCTAAAGAACTTGATACGCATGGATTTCAAACTAAGCCTTCTACTTCGCATTGATTTGAAGGTAAATCATGTCTTTTGCATGGAATTAAAGCTAACTCGTTTGTTTCGCCTGCATTTGAAGCTATATCAGTGATATTCGCAGGTATTTGAAGCTAAATCATTCGTTTCGCTGGATTTGAAGCTAAGCCTTCTACTTCGAATTGATTTGATTCTGAATCATGTGTTTCGCTTGGATTTGAAGCTAACTCGTTGGTTTTGCATGAAGTTGAATCTAAATCATGTATATCACAAATATTTGAACTAAACCATTTGTTTCGCATGGATTCAAAGATAAGCCTTCTACTTCGCATTGAATTGAAGCTAAATCATGTATCTCGCATGTATTTGAAGCTAACACGTTTGTTTCGCATTCTGTTGAAGCTAAGTCATGTATAACACAAGTATTTGAAGCCAAACAATCTGTTTCGTGTGAATTCGGAGATCAGCCTTCTACTACGCATTGATTTGAAGCAAAATCATATGTATCGCTTGGATTTGAAGCCAACTCGTTTGTTTCGCATGCAGTTAATGCAAAATCACGCATATCACAAGTATTTGAAGCTAAACCATTTGGTTCGCATGGATGCGAAGATCAGCCTTCTACTTCGCATTGATTTGAATCTAAATCATGTGTTTCGCTTGGATTTGAAGCTAAATCATGTGTTTTGAATGGATTTGAAGTTAACTCGTTTGCTTCCCAAGCAGTTGAAGCTAAATCATGTATATCATAAGTATTTGATGCTAAAGAACTTGATTCGCATGGATTTCAAACTAAGCCTTCTACTTCGCATTGATTTGAAGGTAAATCATGTCTTTTGCATGGATTTAAAGCTAACTCGTTTGTTTCGCCAGCATTTGAAGCTATATCAGTGATATTCGCAAATATTTGAGGCTAAATGATTCGTTTCGCTGGATTTGAAGCTAAGCCTTCTACTTCGCATTGATTTGACTCAAAATCATGTGTTTCGCTTGGATTTGAAGCTAACTCGTTTGTGTCGCTTGCATTTGAAGCTATATCACTTATATTCGCAAGTATTTGAAGCTAAACCATTCGTTTCGCATGGATTCGAAGATCAGCCTTCTACTTCGCATTCATTTGAAGCTAAATCATGTGTTTCGCATGGATTTGAAGCTGACTCGTTTGTTTCGCCTGCATTTGAAGCTATATCATGTATATCAGAAGTATTTGAATCTGAACAATTTGATTCCCATGAATAGTACGTTAAACCATGTCTTTCGAATGAATTTGAAGCTAAATCATGTGTTTTGAATGGATTTCAAGCAAACTCGTTTGTTTCGCATGCATTTGAAGCTAAATCATGTATATCACATATAATTGAAGCTAAACCATTTGTTTCGCATGGATTCGAAGATCAGCCTTCTACTTCGCATCGATTTGAAGGTAAATCATGAGTTTCGCATAGATTTGAAGCTAAATCATGTGTTTTGAATGGATTTGAAGCTATATCAGTGATATCCGCAAGTGTTTGAAGCTAAATCATTCGTTTCGCTGGATTTCAAGCTAAGCCTTCTACTTCGCATTGATTTGAATCTAAATCATGTGTTTCGCTTGGATTCGAAGCTAACTCGTTGGTTTTGCATGAAGTAGAATCTAAATCATGTATATCACAAGTATTTGAAGCTGAACCATTTGTTTCACATAGATTTAAAGCTAAGCCTTCTACTTCACATTGATTGAAACTTAAATCATGTGTTTCGCATGGATTTGAAACTAACTCGTTTGTGTCACCTGCATTTGAAGCTAGATCACATATAATCTCAAGTATTTGAAACTAAACCATTCGTTTCGCATGGATGTGACGCTAAGCCTTCTGCTTCGCATTGATTTGATTATAAATCATGTGTTTCGCATGGATTTGAAGATAACTCGTTTGTGTCGCCTGCATTTGAAGCTATATCACTTATATTCGCAAGTATTTGAAGCTAAACCATTCGTTTCGCATGGATTTGAAGCTAAGCCTTCTGCTTCGCATTCATTTGAAGCGAAATCATGTGTTTCGCTTGTATTTGCAGCTAACTGTTTGGTTTCGCATGCAGTTGAAGCTAAATCATGTATATCACAAATATTTGAACTGAACCATTTGTTTCGCATGGATTCGAAGATGAGCCTTCTACTTCGCATTGATTTTAAGCTAAACCATGTGTTTCGCATCGATTTGAAGCTAAGTCGTTTGTTTCGCCTGCATTTTAATCTAAATCATGTATATCACAAGTATTTGAAGCTAAACCATTTGTTTCGCATGGATTCGGAGATAAGCCTTCTACTTCGCATTGAATTGAAGCTAAATCATGTGTTTCACATGGATTTGAAGCTAACTCGTTAGTTTTGCATGCTGTTGAAGCTAAATCATGTATATCACAAGTATTTGAAGCTAAACCAATTGTTTAGCATGGATTTGAAGATAAGCCTTCTACTTCGCATTTATTTGAAGCTAAACCATGTGTTTCGCTTGGATTTGAAACTAGCTAGTTTCTTTCGCAATGCAGTTGAAGCTAAATCATGTATCAAACAAGTATTTGAAGCTAAACCATTTGATTCGCATGGATTTGATGCTATGCCATCTACTTCGCTTTTATTTGAAACTGAATCATGTGTTTCTCTTGTTTTTGAAGCTATCACGTTCGTTTCACATGCAGTTGAATCTAAATCATGTATATCACAAGTATTTGGAGCTGAACCATTTGTTTCGCACGAATATCACGCTAAACCATGTGTTTGGAATGAACTTAAAGCTAAATCGCGTGTTTCGCATAGATTTGAAGCCAACTCGTTTGTTACGCATGCAGTTGAAGCTGAATCATGTATATCCCAAGTATTTGAAGCTCAACCATTTGATTCGCATGGATTTGAAGATAAGCCTTCTACTTCGCATTGATTTGAAGCTAAATCATGTGTTTTGCTTGGATTTGAAACTAACTAGTTTGTTTCGCAATGCAGTTGAAGCTAAATCATGTATATCACAAATTATTTGATGCTAAACCATTTGATTCGCATGGATTTCAAAATAAGCCTTCTACTTCGCATTGATTTGAAACTAAATCATGTGTTTCGCATGGATTTGAAGCTAACTCGTTTGTTTCGCATGCATTTGAAGCTAAATTATATACATCACAAGTATTTGAAGCTGAACCACTTGTTTCGCATGGATTTGAAGATAAGCCTTCTACTTCGCATTGATTTGAAGCTAAATCATGTGTTTCGCTTGAATTTGAAACTAACTAGTTTGTTTCGCAATGCAGTTGAAGCTAAATCATGTATATCACAAATATTTGAAGCTAAACAATATGTTTCGCAAGGATTCGAAGATCAGCCTTCTACTTCGCATTGATAAGAGGCTAAATCATGTGTTTCGCATGGACTTGAAGCTAACTCGTTCGTTTCGCTTGCATTTGAAACTAAATCATGCACATCACAAGTATTTGAAGCTGAACCACTTGTTTCGCATGGATTTGAAGATAAGCTTTCTACTTCGCATTGATTTGAAGCTACATCATGTGTTTGGCTTGTATTTGAGACTAACTAGTTTGTTTCGCAATGCAGTTGAAGCTAAATCATGTATATCACAATTATTTGAAGCTAAACCATTTGATTCGCACGGATTTCAAAATAAGACTTCTACTTCGCATTGATTCGAAGATAAATCACGTGTTTCGCACGGATTTGAAGCTATGGCTTCCACTTTGCATTGATTTGGAGCTAAATCATGTCTTTCGCTTGGATTTGAAGCTAAACTTCCTACTCCGCATTGAGTTGAAGCTAAATCATGTGCTTCGCTTGGATTTGAAGCTAACTCGTGTCTCATGCATTTGAAGCGTAATCCTGTATATCACAAATATATGAAGCTAAACATGTATTTCGCCTGGATTTCAAGCTAACTCGTTTGTTTCGCATGCATTTGAAACTAAATCATGCACATCACAAGTGTTTGAAGATGAACCACTTGTTTCGCATGGATTTGAAGATAAGCCTTCTACTTCGCATTGATTTGGAGCTACATCATGTGTTTCGTTTGGACTTGAGACTAACTAGTTTGTTTCGCAATGCAGTTGAAGCTAAATCATGTATATCACAGTTATTTGAAGTTAAACCAGTTGATTCGCATGGATTTCAAAATAAGCCTTCTACTTCGCATTAATTTGAAGCTCAATCATGTGTTTCGCTTGGATTTGAAGCTAACTCGATTTTTTCGCATGCAGATGAAGCTAAATCATGTATAAAACAAGTATTTGAAGCTAAACCATTTGTTTCGCATGGCTTCGAAGATCAGCCATCTACCTCGTATTGATTTAAAGCTAAATCATGTGTTTCGCACGGATTTGAAGCTAACTCGTTTGTATCGCATGCAGTTGAAGCTAAATCATGTATATCACAATTATATGAAGCTAAACCATTTGATTCGCATGGATTTCAGAATAAGCCTTCTACTTCGCACTGATTTTAATCTAAATCATCTGTTTCGCATGGATTTGAATCTAACTCGTTAGTTTTCATGCTGTTGAAGCTAAATCATGTATATCACAGTTATTTGAAGATAAACCAGTTGATTCGCATGGATTTCAAAATAAGCCTTCTACTTCGCATTGATTTGAAGCTAAATCATGTGTTTCGCTTGGATTTCAAGCTAACTCGTTTGTTTCGCATGCAATTGAAGATAGATCATGTATCAAACAAGTATTTGAAGCTAAACCATTTGATTCGCATGGATTTGATGCTATGCCATCTACTTCGCTTTTATTTGAAACTGAATCATGTGTTTCTCTTGTTTTTGAAGCTATCACGTTCGTTTCACATGCAGTTGAAGCTAAATCATGTATATCAAAAGGATTTGAAGCTGAACCGTTTGTTTTGCACGAATATCACGCTAAACCATGTGTTTGGAATGAATTTGAAGCTAAATCATGTGTTTTGCATAGATTTGAAGCTAACTCGTTTGTTACGCATGCACTTGAAGCTGAATCATGTATATCCCAAGTATTTGAAGCTCAACCATTTGATTCGCATGGATTTGAAGATAAGCCTTCTACTTCGCATTGATTTGAAGCTAAATCATGTGTTTCGCTTGGATTAGAAACTAACTAGTTTGTATCGCATGTAATTGAAGCTAGATAATGTATCAAACAAGTATTTGAAGCTAAACCATTTGATTCGCATGGATTTCAATATAAGCCTTCTACTTTGCATTGATTTGATGCTAAATCATGTGTTTCGCTTGCATTTCAAGCTAACTCGTTTGTTTCGCATGTAATTGAAGCTAGATAATGTATCAAACAAGTATTTGAAGCTAAACCATTTGTTTCGCATGGCTTCGAAGATCAGCCATCTACCTCGTATTGATTTAAAGCTAAATCATGTGTTTCGCATGGATTTGAAGCTAACTCGTTTGTTTCGCATGCAGTTGAAGCTAAATCATGTATATCACAAATATTTGAAGCTGAATCATTTGTTTCGCATACAGTTGAAGCTAAATCATGTATATCACAAGTATTTGAAGCTGAACCATTTGTTTCGCATGAATATTAGGCTAAACCATTTGTTTGGGATGAATTTTAAGCTAATTCATGCGTTTCGCATAGATTTGAAGCTAACTCGTTAGTTTTGCATGCTGTTGAAGCTAAATCATGTATATCACAAGTATTCGCATCTGAAGCATTTGATTTGCATGGATTTGAAACTAAGCCTTCTACATCACATTGATTTGAATCTAAATCATGTTTTTCGCTTGAATTTGAAGCTAAGCCTTCTACTTCGCATTGATTTGAAGCGAAATCATGTGTTTCGCATGGATTTTAAGCTAACTCGTTTTCTTCGCCTCTATTTGATGGAAAATCATGTATATCACAATTATTTGAAACTAAACCATTTGATTCGCATGGATTTGAAGATGATCCTTCTACTTCGCATTGATTTGAAGCAAAATCATGTGTTTCGCATGGATTTGAATCTAACTCGTTAGTTTTCATGCTGTTGAAGCTAAATCATGTATATCACAAGTATTTGAAGCTAAACCATATGTTTCGCAAAGATTCGAAGATCAGCCTTCTACTTCGCATTGATAAGAAGCTAAATCATTTGTTTCGCTTGGATTTGAAACTAGCTAGTTTCTTTCGCAATGCAGTTGAAGCTAAATCATGTATATCACAAGTATTTGGAGCTGAACCATTTGTTTCGCACGAATATCACGCTAAACCATGTGTTTGGAAGGAATTTAAAGCTAAATCATGTGTTTCTCATAGATTTGAAGCCAACTCGTTTGTTACGGATGCAGTTGAAGCTGAATCATGTATATCCCAAGTATTTGAAGCTCAACTATTTGATTCGCATGGATTTGAAGATAAGCCTTCTACTTCGCATTGATTTGAAGCTAAATCATGTGTTTCGCATAGATTTGAAGCTAACACGTTTGTTACGCATGCTGTTGAAGCTGAATCATGTATATCACAATTATTTGAAGCTAAACCATTTGATTCGCATGGATTTCAAAATAAGCCTTCTACTTTGCATTGATTTGATGCTAAATCATGTGTTTCGCTTGCATTTCAAGCTAACTCATTTGTTTCGCATGTAATTGAAGCTAGATAATGTATCAAACAAGTATTTGAAGCTAAACCATTTGTTTCGCATGGCTTCGAAGATCAGCCATCTACCTCGTATTGATTTAAAGCTAAATCATGTGTTTCGCATGGATTTGAAGCTAACTCGTTTGTATCGCATGCAGTTGAAGCTAAATCATGTATATCACAATTATATGAAGCTAAACCATTTGATTCGCATGGATTTCAGAATAAGCCTTCTACTTCGCATTGATTTTAATCTAAATCATCTGTTTCGCATGGATTTGAATCTAACTCGTTAGTTTTCATGCTGTTGAAGCTAAATCATGTATATCACAGTTATTTGAAGATAAACCAGTTGATTCGCATGGATTTCAAAATAAGCCTTCTACTTCGCATTGATTTGAAGCTAACTCATGTTTTTCGCTTGGATTTGAAGCTAACTCGTTTGTTTCGCATGCAGTTGAAGCTAAATCATGTATATCACAAGTATTTGGAGCTGAACCATTTGTTTCGCATGGATTTCAAAATAAGCCTTCTACTTCGCATTGATTTTAATCTAAATCATCTGTTTCGGATGGATTTAAAGCTGTCTCGTTTGTTTCGCATGCAGTTGAAGATAAATCATGTATATCACAAGTATTTGAAGCTAATCCATTTGTATCGCGTGGATTCGAAGATCAGCCTTCTACTTCGCATTGATTTGAAGCGAAATCATGTGTTTCGCATGGATTTTAAGCTAACTCGTTTTCTTCGCCTCTATTTGATGGAAAATCATGTATATCACAATTATTTGAAACTAAACCATTTGATTCGCATGGATTTGAAGATAATCCTTCTACTTCGCATTGATTTGAAGCAAAATCATGTGTTTCGCATGGATTTGAATCTAACTCGTTAGTTTTCATGCTGTTGAAGCTAAATCATGTATATCACAAGTATTTGAAGCTAAACCATATGTTTCGCAAAGATTCGAAGATCAGCCTTCTACTTCGCATTGATAAGAAGCTAAATCATTTGTTTCGCTTGGATTTGAAACTAACTAGTTTGTTTCGCAATACAGTTGACGCTAAATCATGTATATCACAATTATTTGAAGCTAAACCATTTGATTCGCATGGATTTGAAGATAAGCCTTCTACTTCGCATTGATTTGAAGCTAATTCATGTGTTTCGCATGGATTTGAAGCTAACTCGTTAGTTTTGCATGCATTTGAAGCTAAATCATGCACATCACGAGTATTTGAAGCTAAACCATTTGTTTCGCAAGGATTCGAAGATCAACCTTCTACTTCGCATTGATTTGAAGTTAAATCATATGTTTCGCATGGATTTGAAGCTAATCGTTTGTATCGCATGCAGTTGAAGCTATTTCATGTACATCACAAGTATTTGAAACTAAACCATTTGATTCACATGGATTTGAAGCTAAATCATATATATCAAAAGTATTAGAAGCTAAACCATTTGATTCGCATGGATTTGAATCTATGCCTTCTACTTCGCATTGATTTCAAAGTAAATCATGTGTTTCGCTTGAACTTGAAGCTAACATGTTTGTTTCACAAGCAGTTGATGCTAAATCATGTATATCACATTTATTTGAAGCTGAACCATTTGTTTCGAATGAATATTCTGCTAAACCATGTGTTTCGAATAAATTTGAAGCTAAATCATGAGTTTCGCATGGATTTGATGCTAACTCGTTAGTTTTGCATGCTGTTGAAGCTAAATCATGTATACCACAAGTATTTGAAGCTAAACCAATTGTTTTGCATGGATTTGAAAATAAGCCTTCTACTTCGCATTTATTTGAAGCTAAATCATGTGTTTCGCTTGGATTTGAAACTAGCTAGTTTCTTTCGCAATGCAGTTGAAGCTAAATCATGTATATCACAAGTATTTGGAGCTGAACCATTTGTTTCGCACGAATATCACGCTAAACCATGTGTTTGGAAGGAATTTAAAGCTAAATCATGTGTTTCTCATAGATTTGAAGCCAACTCGTTTGTTACGGATGCAGTTGAAGCTGAATCATGTATATCCCAAGTATTTGAAGCTCAACTATTTGATTCGCATGGATTTGAAGATAAGCCTTCTACTTCGCATTGATTTGAAGCTAAATCATGTGTTTCGCATAGATTTGAAGCTAACACGTTTGTTACGCATGCTGTTGAAGCTGAATCATGTATATCACAATTATTTGAAGCTAAACCATTTGATTCGCATGGTTTTCAAAATAAGCCTTCTACTTTGCATTGATTTGATGCTAAATCATGTGTTTCGCTTGCATTTCAAGCTAACTCATTTGTTTCGCATGTAATTGAAGCTAGATAATGTATCAAACAAGTATTTGAAGCTAAACCATTTGTTTCGCATGGCTTCGAAGATCAGCCATCTACCTCGTATTGATTTAAAGCTAAATCATGTGTTTCGCATGGATTTGAAGCTAACTCGTTTGTATCGCATGCAGTTGAAGCTAAATCATGTATATCACAATTATATGAAGCTAAACCATTTGATTCGCATGGATTTCAGAAAAAGCCTTCTACTTCGTATTGATTTTAACCTAAATCATCTGTTTCGCATGGATTTGAATCTAACTCGTTAGTTTTCATGCTGTTGAAGCTAAATCATGTATATCACAGTTATTTGAAGATAAACCAGTTGATTCGCATGGATTTCAAAATAAGCCTTCTACTTCGCATTGATTTGAAGCTAACTCATGTTTTTCGCTTGGATTTGAAGCTAACTCGTTTGTTTCGCATGCAGTTGAAGCTAAATCATGTATATCACAAGTATTTGGAGCTGAACCATTTGTTTCGCATGGATTTCAAAATAAGCCTTCTACTTCGCATTGATTTTAATCTAAATCATCTGTTTCGGATGGATTTAAAGCTATCTCGTTTGTTTCGCATGCAGTTGAAGATAAATCATGTATATCACAAGTATTTGAAGCTAATCCATTTGTATCGCGTGGATTCGAAGATCAGCCTTCTACTTCGCATTGATTTGAAGCGAAATCATGTGTTTCGCATGGATTTGAAGCTAATCGTTTGTATCGCATGCAGTTGAAGCTAAATCATGTATATCACAATTATTTGAAGCTAAACCATTTGACTCGCATGGATTTCAAAATAAGCCTTCTACTTTGCATTGATTTGATGCTAAATCATGTGTTTCGCTTGCATTTCAAGCTAACTCGATTGTTTCGCATGTAATTGAAGCTAGATAATGTATCAAACAAGTATTTGAAGCTAAACCATTTGATTCGCATGGATTTCAAAATAAGCCTTCTACTTTGCATTGATTTGATGCTAAATCATGTGTTTCGCTTGCATTTCAAGCTAACTGGTTTGTTTCGCATGTAATTGAAGCTAGATAATGTATCAAACAAGTATTTGAAGCTAAACCATTTGTTTCGCATGGCTTCGAAGATCAGCCACCTACCTCGTATTGATTTAAAGCTAAATCATGTGTTTCGCATGGATTTGAAGCTAACTCGTTTGTATCGCATGCAGTTGAAGCTAAATCATGTATATCACAATTATATGAAGCTAAACCATTTGATTCGCATGGATTTCAGAATAAGCCTTCTACTTTGCATTGATTTGATGCTAAATCATGTGTTTCGCTTGCATTTCAAGCTAACTGGTTTGTTTCGCATGTAATTGAAGCTAGATAATGTATCAAACAAGTATTTGAAGCTAAACCATTTGTTTCGCATGGCTTCGAAGATCAGCCACCTACCTCGCATTGATTTTAATCTAAATCATCTGTTTCGCATGGATTTGAATCTAACTCGTTAGTTTTCATGCTGTTGAAGCTAAATCATGTATATCACAGTTATTTGAAGATAAACCAGTTGATTCGAATGGATTTCAAAATAAGCCTTCTACTTCGCATTGATTTGAAGCTAAATCATGTGTTTCGCTTGGATTTCAAGCTAACTCGTTTGTTTCGCATGCAATTGAAGATAGATCATGTATCAAACAAGTATTTGAAGCTAAACCATTTGATTCGCATGGATTTGATGCTATGCCATCTACTTCGCTTTTATTTGAAACTGAATCATGTGTTTCTCTTGAATTTGAAGCTAACACGTTCGTTTCACATGCAGTTGAAGCTAAATCATGTATGTCACAAGTATTTGAAGCTGAACCATTTGTTTCGCACGAATATCAGGCTAAACCATGTGTTTGGAATGAATTTGAAGCTAAATCATGCGTTTCGCATAGATTTGAAGCTAACTCATTTGTTACGCATGCTGTTGAAGCTGAATCATGTATATCACAGGTGTTTGAAGCTAAACCATTTGTTTCGCATGGATTCGAAGATAACCCTTCTACTTCGAATTGATTTGAAGCTAAATCATGTGTTTCGCTTGGATTTCAAACTAACTCGTTCGTTTCGCATGCAGTTGAAGCTAAATCATGTATATCACAAGTATGTGAAGCTAAACCATTTGCTACGCATGGATTTTAAGCTAAGCCTTCTACTTCGCATTGATTTGAAGTTAAATCATATGTTTCGCATGGATTTGAAGCTAATCGTTTGTATCGCATACAGTTGAAGCTAAATCATGTATATCACAATTATTTGAAGCTAAACCATTTGACTCGCATGGATTTCAAAATAAGCCTTCTACTTTGCATTGATTTGATGCTAAATCATGTGTTTCGCTTGCATTTCAAGCTAACTCGTTTATTTCGCATGTAATTGAAGCTAGATAATGTATCAAACAAGTATTTGAAGCTAAACCATTTGATTCGCATGGATTTCAAAATAAGCCTTCTACTTTGCATTGATTTGATGCTAAATCATGTGTTTCGCTTGCATTTCAAGCTAACTCGTTTGTTTCGCATGTAATTGAAGCTAGATAATGTATCAAACAAGTATTTGAAGCTAAACCATTTGTTTCGCATGGCTTCGAAGATCAGCCATCTACCTCGTATTGATTTAAAGCTAAATCATGTGTTTCGCATGGATTTGAAGCTAACTCGTTTGTATCGCATGCAGTTGAAGCTAAATCATGTATATCACAATTATATGAAGCTAAACCATTTGATTCGCATGGATTAGAAGATAAGACTTCTACTTCGCATTGATTTTAATCTAAATCATCTGTTTCCCATGGATTTAAAGCTATCTCGTTTGTTTCGCATGCAGTTGGAGATAAATCATGTATAGCACAGGTATTTCAAGCTAAACCATTTGATGCGCCTGGATTTGATGCTATGTCATCTACTTCGCTTTTATTTGAAATTGAATCATGTGTTTCTGTTGAATTTGAAGCTAACACGTTCGTTTCACATGCCGTTGAAGCTAAATCATGTATATCACAAGTATTTGAAGCTGAACCATTTGTTTCGTACGAATATCAGGCTAAAACATGTGTTTGGAATGAATTTGAAGCTAAATCTTGTGTTTCGTATAGATTTGGAGCTATCTCGTTTGTTACGCATGCAGTTGAAGCTGAATCATGTATATCCCAAGTATTTGAAGCTCAACCATTTGATTCGCATGGATTTGAAGATAAGCCTTCTACTTCTCATTGATTTTAATCTAAATCATCTGTTTCCCATGGATTTAAAGCTATCTCGTTTGTTTCGCATGCAGTTGAAACTAAATCATGTATATCACAAGTATTTGCAGCTAAACCATTTGATTCGCATGGATTTGATGCAATGCCATCTACTTCGCTTTTATTTGAAACTGAATCATGTGTTTCTCTTGAATTTGAAGCTAACTAGTTTGTTTCGTAATGCATTTGAAGCTAAATCATGCACATCACAATTATTTGAAGCTAAACCACTTGTTTCGCATGGATTTGAAGATAAGCCTTCTACTTCGCATTGATTTGAAGCTAAATCATGTGTTTCGCTTGGATTTGAAACTAACTAGTTTGTTTCGTAATGCAGTAGAAACTAAATCATGTATATCACAATTATTTGAAGCTAAACCATTTGATTCGCATGGATTTCAAACTAAGCCTTCTACTTCGCATTGATTTTAATCTAAATCATCTGTTTCGCATGGATTTAAAGCTATCTCGTTTGTTTCGCATGCAGTTGAAGATAATTCAT
This sequence comes from Megalopta genalis, assembly GCF_051020955.1. Lineage (NCBI taxonomy): Eukaryota > Metazoa > Arthropoda > Insecta > Hymenoptera > Halictidae > Megalopta > Megalopta genalis. The sequence goes on along the minus strand of NW_027478074.1, from coordinate 50 downwards.
GTATATTACAGGTATTTGAAGCTAAACCATTTGTTTCGCATGGATTCGAA
>NW_027478073.1:0-33507 GCF_051020955.1 Megalopta genalis | reverse complement strand
TAGCAGAATATCATGCGATATACACGATTTCGCTTCAAATTCGTGCGAAATAGCGATTTTAAACAAACGATTTAGTTTCCAATTCATGCGAAATGAACAATTTAGCTTCAGATTCATGCGAAATACACGAATTAGCTTTTAATCAAAGCGAAACATACGATGTAACTTCAACATCATGCGAAACACACGATTTCGACTGAAATTCGTGCGAAGTAGAGATTTTAAACAAACGATTTTGCTTCAAAATCATGCGAAATGAACAATTTGGGCTTCAGATTAATGCGAAATACACGAATTAGCTTTCATTCAACGCGAAACATACGATTTAGCTTCAATATCATGCGATATACATGATTCGCTTCAAATTCGTGCGAAATAGCGATTTTAAACAACCGATTTAGTTTCAAATTCATGTGATATGAACAATTTAGCTTCAGATTAATGCGAAATACACGAATTAGCTTTAAATCAACGCGAAACATACCAGTTAGCAGAAATATCATGCGATATACACGATTTCGCTTCAAATTCTTGCGAAATAGCGATTTTAAACAACGATTTAGCTTCAAATCATGCGAAATGAACAATTTTGCTTCAGATTCATGCGAAATACACGAATTAGCTTTAAATCAATGCGAAACATACGATGTAACTTCATATCATGCGATATACACGATTTCGATTCAAATTCGTGCGAAATAGCGATTTTAAACAAACGATTTAGCTTCAAATTCATGTGATATGAACTATTTAACTTCAGATTCATGCGAAATACACGAATTAGCTTAAATCAACCGCGAAACATACGATGTAACTTCAATATTATGCGAAACATACGATGTAACTTCAATATCATGCGAAACACACGATTCGATTCAAATTCGTGCGAAGTAGAGATTTTAAACAAAGATTTAGCTTCAAATTCATGCGAAATGAACAATTTAGCTTCAGATTAATGCGGAAATACACGAATTAGCTTAAATCAACGCGAACATACGATTTAGCTTCAATATCATGCGAAACACACGATTTCGATTGAAATACGTGCGAAATAGCGATTTTCAACAAAGGATTTAGCTTCAAATTCATGCGAAATGAACAATTTAGTTTCAGATTAATGCGAAATACACGAATTAGCTCTAAATCAACGCGAAACATACGATTTAGCAGAAATATCATGCGATATACACGATTTCGTTTCAAATTCGTGAGAAATAGCGATTTTAAACAAACGATTTAGCTTCAAATTCATGTGATATGAACTATTTAACTTCAGATTCATGCGAAATACACGAATTAGCTTTAAATCAAAGCGAAACATACGATGTAACTTCAACATCATTGCGAAACACACGATTTCGACTCAAATTCGTGCGAAGTAGAGATTTTAAACAAACGATTTAGCTTCAAATTCATGCGAAATGAACAATTTGGCTTCAGATTAATGCGAAATACACGAACTAGCTTTCATTCAACGCGAACATACGATTTAGCTTCAATATCATGCGATTACATGATTTCGCTTCAAATTCGTGCGAAATAGCGATTTTAAACAAACGATTTAGTTTCAAATTCATGTGATATGAACAATTTAGCTTCAGATTAATGCGAAATACACGAATTAGCTTTAAATCAACGCGAAACATACGATTTAGCAGAAATATCATGCGATATACACGATTTCGCTTCAAATTCTTGCGAAATAGCGATTTTAAACAAACGATTTAGCTTCAAATTCATGTGATATGAACTATTTAACTTCAGATTCATGCGAAATACACGAATTAGCTTTAAATCAACGCGAAACATACGATGTAACTTCAATATTATGCGAAACATACGATGTAACTTCAATATCATGCGAAACACACCGATTTCGATTCAAATTCGTGCGAAGTAGAGATTTTTAAACAAAGATTTAGCTTCAAATTCATGCGAAATGAACAATTTAGCTTCAGATAATGCGAAATACACGAATTAGCTTTAAATCAACGCGAAACATCCGATTTAGGCAGAAATATCATGCGATATACACGATTTCGCTTCAAATTCGTGCGAAATAGAGATTTAAACAAACGATTTAGCTTCAAATTCATGTGATATGGAACTATTTAACTTCAGATTCATGCGAAATACACGAATTAGCTTTAAATCAACGCGAACATACGATGTAACTTCAATATCATGCGAAACACACGATTTCGATTCAAATTCGTGCGAAATAGCGATTTTAAACAAACGATTTAGCTTCAAATTCATGTGATATGAACAATTTAGCTTCAGATTAATGCGAAAATACACGAAATAGCTTTAAATCAACGCGAAACATACGATTTAGCAGAAATATCATGCGATATACACGAATTCGCATCAATTCTTGCGAAATAGCGATTTTAAACAAACCATTTAGCTTCAAATTCATGTGATATGAGCTATTTTACTTCAGATTCATGCGAAATACACGAGTTAGCTGTAAATCAACGCGAAACATGCGATTTAGCTTCAATATCATGCGAAACACACGATTTCGATTGAAATTCGTGCGAAATAGCGATTTTAAACAAACGATTTAGCTTCAAATTCATGCGAAATGAACAATTTAGCTTCAGATTAATGCGAAATACACGAATTAGCTCTAAATCAATGCGAAACATACGATATATCGTCAATATCATGCGAAACACACGATTTCGCTTCAAATTCGTGCGAAATAGAGATTTTTTAAAACAAAGATTTAGCTTCAAATTCATGCGAAATGAACAATTTAGCTTCAGATTAATGCGAAATACACGAATTAGCTTTAAATCAACGCGAAACATACGATTTATCTTCAATATCATGCGAAACACACGATTTCGATTGAATACGTGCGAAATAGCGATTTCAACAAAGGATTTAGCTTCAAATTCATGCGAAATGACAATTTAGTTTCAAGATTAATGCGAAATACACGAATTAGCTCTAAATCAACGCGAAACATACGATTTAGCAGAAATATCATGCGATATACACGATTTCGTTTCAAATTCGTGAGAAATAGCGATTAAACAAACGATTTAGCATCAAATTCATGTGATTATGAACTATTTAACTTCAGATTCATGCGAAATACACGAATTAGCTTTAAATCAAAGCGAAACATACGATGGTAACTTCAACATCATGCGAACACACGATTTCGACTCAAATTCGTGCGAAGTAGAGATTTTAAACAAACGATTTAGCTTCAAATTCATGCGAAATGAACAATTTGGCTTCAGATTAATGCGAAATACACGAACTAGCTTTCATTCACGCGAAACATACGATTTAGCTTCAATATCATGCGATATACATGATTTCGTTTCAAATTCGTGCGAAATAGCGATTTTAAACAAACGATTTAGTTTCAAATTCATGTGATATGAACAATTTAACTTCAGATTCATGCCGAAATACACGAATTAGCCTTTAAATCAACGCGAAACATACGATGTAACTTCAATATTATGCGAAACATACGATGTAACTTCAATATCATGCGAAACACACGATTTCGATTCAAATTCGTGCGAAGTAGAGATTTTAAACAAAGATTTAGCTTCAAATTCATGCGAAATGAACAATTTAGCTTCAGATTAATGCGAAATACACGAATTAGCTTTAAATCAACGCGAAACATACGATTTAGCAGAAATATCATGCGATATACACGATTTCGCTTCAAATTCGTGCGAAATAGAGATTTTAAACAAAGATTTAGCTTCAAATTCATGCGAAATGAACAATTTAGCTTCAGATTAATGCGAAATACACGAATTAGCTTTAAATCAACGCGAAACATACGATGTAACTTCAATATCATGCGAAACACACGATTTCGATTCAAATTCGTGCGAAATAGAGATTTTAAACAAACGATTAGCTTCAATATCATGCGATATACATGATTTCGCTTCAAATTCGTGCGAAATAGCGATTTAAACAAACGATTTAGTTTCAAATTCATGTGATATGAACAATTTAGCTTCAGATTAATGCGAAATACACGAATTAGCTTAAATCAACGCGAAACATACGATTTAACTTCAATATCAAGCGATATACACGATTTCGCCTACAAATTCGTGAGTAATAGCGATTTAAACAAACGATATAGCTTCAAATTCATGCGAAATGAACAATTTAGATTCAGATTCATGCGAAATACACGAATTAGCTTTAAATCAACGCGAAACATACGATTAGCAGAAATATCATGCGATATACACGATTCGCTTCAAATTCGTGCGAAATAGCGATTTTAATCAAACGATTTAGCTTCAAATTCATGTGATATGAACTATTTAACTTCAGATTCATGCGAAATACACGAATTAGCTTTAAATCAACGCGGAAACATACGATTTAACTTCAATATCAAGCGATATACACGATTTCGCTTCAATTCGTGAGAAATAGCGATTTAACAAACGATTTAGCTTCAAATTCATGCGAAATGAACAATTTAGCTTCAGATTCATGCGAAATACACGAATTAGCTTTAAATCAACGCGAAACATACGATTTAGCTTCAATATCATGCGATATACACGATTTCGATTCAAATTCGTGCGAAGTAGAGATTTTAAACAAAGATTTAGCTTCAAATTCAAGCGAAATGAACAATTTAGCTTCAGATTAATGCGAAATACACGAATTAGCTTTAAATCAACGCGAAACATACGATTTAGCAGAAATATCATGCGATATACACGATTTCGCTTCAAATTCGTGCGAAATAGAGATTTTAACAAAGATTTAGCTTCAAAATTCATGCGAAATGAACAATTTAGCTTCAGATTAATGCGAAATACACGAATTAGCTTTAATCAACGCGAAACCATACGATGTAACTTCAATATCATGCGAAACACACGATTTCGATTCAAATTCGTGCGAAATGAGATTTTAAACAAAGATTTAGCTTCAAATTCATGCGAAATGAACAATTTAGCTTCAGATTAATGCGAAATACACGAATTAGCTTTAAATCAACGCGAAACATACGATGTAACTTCAATATCATGCGAAACACACGATTTCGATTCAAATTCGTGCGAAATAGAGATTTTAAACAAACGATTTAGCTTCAAATTCATGCGAAATGAACAATTTAGCTTCAGATTCATGCGAAATACACGAATTAGCTTTAAATCAACGCGAAACATACGATGTAACTTCAATATCATGCTAAACACACGATTTCGATTCAAATTCGTGCGAAATAGCGATTTTCAACAAACGATTTAGCTTCAATTCATGTGATATGAACAATTTAGCTTCAGATTAATGCGAAATACACGATTAGCTTTCATTCAACGCGAAACATACGATTTAGCTTCAATATCATGCGATATACGCGATTTCGCTTCAAATTCGTGCGAAATAGCGATTTAAACAAACGATTTAGCTTCAAATTCATGTGATAGCTTCAGATTAATGCGAAATAGACGAATTAGCTCTAAGTCAACGCGAAACATACGATTTAGCAGAAATATCATGCGATATACACGATTTCGCTTCAAATTCTTGCGAAATAGTGATTTTAAACAAACGATTTAGCTTCAAATTCATGTGATATGAACTATTTAACTTCAGATTCATGCGAAATACACGAATTAGCTTTAAATCAACGCGAAACATACGATTTAACTTCAATATCAAGCGATATACACGATTTCGCTACAAATTCGTGAGTAATAGCGATTTTAAACAAACGATATAGCTTCAAATTCATGCGAAATGAACAATTTAGATTCAGATTCATGCGAAATACACGAATTAGCTTTAAATCAACGCGAAACATACGATTTAGCAGAAATATCATGCGATATACACGATTTCGCTTCAAATTCGTGCGAAATAGCGATTTTAATCAAACGATTTAGCTTCAAATTCATGTGATATGAACTATTTAACTTCAGATTCATGCGAAATACACGAATTAGCTTTAAATCAACGCGAAACATACGATTTAACTTCAATATCAAGCGATATACACGATTTCGCTTCAAATTCGTGAGAAATAGCGATTTTAAACAAACGATTTAGCTTCAAATTCATGCGAAATGAACAATTTAGCTTCAGATTCATGCGAAATACACGAATTAGCTTTAAATCAACGCGAAACATACGATTTAGCTTCAATATCATGCGATATACACGATTTCGATTCAAATTCGTGCGAAGTAGAGATTTTAAACAAAGATTTAGCTTCAAATTCAAGCGAAATGAACAATTTAGCTTCAGATTAATGCGAAATACACGAATTAGCTTTAAATCAACGCGAAACATACGATTTAGCAGAAATATCATGCGATATACACGATTTCGCTTCAAATTCGTGCGAAATAGAGATTTTAAACAAAGATTTAGCTTCAAATTCATGCGAAATGAACAATTTAGCTTCAGATTAATGCGAAATACACGAATTAGCTTTAAATCAACGCGAAACATACGATGTAACTTCAATATCATGCGAAACACACGATTTCGATTCAAATTCGTGCGAAATAGAGATTTTAAACAAACGATTTAGCTTCAAATTCATGCGAAATGAACAATTTAGCTTCAGATTAATGCGAAATACACGAATTAGCTTTAAATCAACGCGAAACATACGATTTAGCAGAAATATCATGCGATATACACGATTTCGCTTCAAATTCGTGCGAAATAGAGATTTTAAACAAAGATTTAGCTTCAAATTCATGCGAAATGAACAATTTAGCTTCAGATTAATGCGAAATACACGAATTAGCTTTAAATCAACGCGAAACATACGATGTAACTTCAATATCATGCGAAACACACGATTTCGATTCAAATTCGTGCGAAATAGAGATTTTAAACAAACGATTTAGCTTCAATATCATGCGATATACATGATTTCGCTTCAAATTCGTGCGATATAGCGATTTTAAACAAACGATTTAGTTTCAAATTCATGTGATATGAACAATTTAGCTTCAGATTAATGCGAAATACACGAATTAGCTTTAAATCAACGCGAAACATACGATTTAGCAGAAATATCATGCGATATACACGACTTCGCTTCAAATTCTTGCGAAATAGCGATTTTAAACAAACGATTTAGCTTCAAATTCATGTGATATGAACTATTTAACTTCTGATTCATGCGAAATACACGAATTAGCTTTAAATCAACGCGAAACATACGATGTAACTTCAATATTATGCGAAACATACGATGTAACTTCAATATCATGCGAAACACACGATTTCGATTCAAATCGTGCGAAGTAGAGATTTTAAACAAAGATTTAGCTTGAAATTCATGCGAAATGAACAATTTAGCTTCAGATTAATGCGAAATACACGAATTAGCTTTAAATCAACGCGAAACATACGATGTAACTTCAATATCATGCGAAACACACGATTTCGATTCAAATTCGTGCGAAATAGAGATTTTAAACAAACGATTTAGCTTCAAATTCATGTGATATGAACAATTTAGCTTCAGATTAATGCGAAATACACGAATTAGCTTTAAATCAACGCGAAACATACGATTTAGCAGAAATATCATGCGATATACACGATTTCGCTTCAAATTCTTGCGAAATAGCGATTTTAAACAAACGATTTAGCTTCAAATTCATGTGATATGAACTATTTAACTTCAGATTCATGCGAAATACACGAATTAGCTTTAAATCAACGCGAAACATACGATTTAGCTTCAATATCATGCGATATACATGATTTCGCTTCAAATTCGTGCGAAATAGCGATTTTAAACAAAGATTTAGCTTCAAATTCATGCGAAATGAACAATTTAGCTTCAGATTAATGCGAAATACACGAATTAGCTTTAAATCAACGCGAAACATACGATTTAGCAGAAATATCATGCGATATACACGATTTCGCTTCAAATTCGTGCGAAATAGAGATTTTAAACAAAGATTTAGCTTCAAATTCATGCGAAATGAACAATTTAGCTTCAGATTAATGCGAAATACACGAATTAGCTTTAAATCAACGCGAAACATACGATGTAACTTCAATATCATGCGAAACACACGATTTCGATTCAAATTCGTGCGAAATAGAGATTTTAAACAAACGATTTAGCTTCAAATTCATGCGAAATGAACAATTTAGCTTCAGATTCATGCGAATACACGAATTAGCTTTAAATCAACGCGAAACATACGATGTAACTTCAATATCATGCGAAACACACGATTTCGATTCAAATTCGTGCGAAATAGCGATTTTAAACAAACGATTTAGCTTCAAATTCATGTGATATGAACAATTTAGCTTCAGATTAATGCGAAATAGACGAATTAGCTCTAAGTCAACGCGAAACATACGATTTAGCTTCAATATCATGCGATATACACGATTTCGCTTCAAATTCGTGCGAAATAGCGATTTTAAACAAACGATTTAGCTTCAAATTCATGTGATATGAACAATTTAGCTTCAGATTAATGCGAAATAGACGAATTAGCTCTAAGTCAACGCGAAACATACGATTTAGCAGAAATATCATGCGATATACACGATTTCGCTTCAAATTCTTGCGAAATAGTGATTTTAAACAAACGATTTAGCTTCAAATTCATGTGATATGAACTATTTAACTTCAGATTAATGCGAAATACACGAATTAGCTTTAAATCAACGCGAAACATACGATTTTGCAGAAATATCATGCGATATACACGATTTTGCAGAAATATCATGCGATATACACGATTTCGCTTCAAACTCTTGCGAAATAGCGATTTTAAACAAACGATTTAGCTTCAAATTCATGTGATATGAACTATTTAACTTCAGATTCATGCGAAATACACGAATTAGCTTTAAATCAACGCGAAACATACGATTTAACTTCAATATCAAGCGATATACACGATTTCGCTACAAATTCGTGAGTAATAGCGATTTTAAACAAACGATATAGCTTCAAATTCATGCGAAATGAACAATTTAGATTCAGATTCATGCGAAATAGACGAATTAGCTCTAAGTCAACGCGAAACATACGATTTAGCAGAAATATCATGCGATATACACGATTTCGTTTCAAATTCGTGAGAAATAGCGATTTTAAACAAACGATTTAGCATCAAATTCATGTGATATGAACTATTTAACTTCAGATTCATGCGAAATACACGAATTAGCTTTAAATCAAAGCGAAACATACGATGTAACTTCAACATCATGCGAAACACACGATTTCGACTCAAATTCGTGCGAAGTAGAGATTTTAAACAAACGATTTAGCTTAAAATTCATGCGAAATGAACAATTTGGCTTCAGATTAATGCGAAATACACGAACTAGCTTTCATTCAACGCGAAACATACGATTTAGCTTCAATATCATGCGATATACATGATTTCGCTTCAAATTCGTGCGAAATAGCGATTTTAAACAAACGATTTAGTTTCAAATTCATGTGATATGAACAATTTAGCTTCAGATTAATGCGAAATACACGAATTAGCTTTAAATCAACGCGAAACATACGATTTAGCAGAAATATCATGCGATATACACGATTTCGCTTCAAATTCTTGCGAAATAGCGATTTTAAACAAACGATTTAGCTTCAAATTCATGTGATATGAACTATTTAACTTCAGATTCATGCGAAATACACGAATTAGCTTTAGATCAACGCGAAACATACGATTTAGCTTCAATATCATGCGATATACACGATTTCGATTCAAATTCGTGCGAAATAGCGATTTTAAACACACGATTTAGCTTCAAATTCATGTGGTATGAACAATTTAGCTTCAGATTAATGCGAAATACACGAATTAGCTCTAAACCAACGCGAAACATACGATTTAGCAGAAATATCATGCGATATACACGATTTCGCTTCAAATTCGTGAGAAATAGCGATTTTAAACAAACGATTTAGCTTCAAATTCATGTGATATGAACTATTTAACTTCAGATTCATGCGAAATACACGAATTAGCTTTAAATCAAAGCGAAACATACGATGTAACTTCAACATCATGCGAAACACACGATTTCGACTCAAATTCGTGCGAAGTAGAGATTTTAAACAAACGATTTAGTTTCAAATTCATGTGATATGAACAATTTAGCTTCAGATTAATGCGAAATACACGAATTAGCTTTAAATCAACGCGAAACATACGAGTTAGCAGAAATATCATGCCATATACACGATTTCGCTTCAAATTCTTGCGAAATAGCGATTTTAAACAAACGATTTAGCTTCAAATTCATGTGATATGAACTATTTAACTTCAGATTCATGCGAAATACACGAATTAGCTTTAAATCAACGCGAAACATACGATGTAACTTCAATATCATGCGAAACATACGATGTAACTTCAATATCATGCGAAACACACGATTTCGATTCAAATTCGTGCGAAGTAGAGATTTTAAACAAAGATTTAGCTTCAAATTCATGCGAAATGAACAATTTAGCTTCAGATTAATGCGAAATACACGAATTAGCTTTAAATCAACGCGAAACATACGATTTAGCAGAAATATCATGCGATATACACGATTTCGCTTCAAATTCTTGCGAAATAGCGATTTTAAACAAACGATTTAGCTTCAAATTCATGTGATATGAACTATTTAACTTCAGATTCATGCGAAATACACGAATTAGCTTTAAATCAACGCGAAACATACGATTTAACTTCAATATCAAGCGATATACACGATTTCGCTACAAATTCGTGAGTAATAGCGATTTTAAACAAACGATATAGCTTCATATTCATGCGAAATGAACAATTTAGATTCAGATTCATGCGAAATACACGAATTAGCTTTAAATCAACGCGAAACATACGATTTAGCAGAAATATCATGCGATATACACGATTTCGCTTCAAATTCGTGCGAAATAGCGATTTTAAACAAACGATTTAGCTTCAAATTCATGTGATATGAACTATTTAACTTCAGATTCATGCGAAATACACGAATTAGCTTTAAATCAACGCGAAACATACGATTTAACTTCAATATCAAGCGATATACACGATTTCGCTTCAAATTCGTGAGAAATAGCGATTTTAAACAAACGATTTAGCTTCAAATTCATGCGAAATGAAAAATTTAGCTTCAGATTCATGCGAAATACACGAATTAGCTTTAAATCAACGCGAAACATACGATTTAGCTTCAATATCATGCGATATACACGATTTCGATTCAAATTCGTGCGAAATAGCGATTTTAAACAAACGATTTAGCTTCAAATTCATGTGGTATGAACAATTTAGCTTCAGATTAATGCGAAATACACGAATTAGCTCTAAATCAACGCGAAACTTACGATTTAGCAGAAATATCATGCGATATACACGATTTCGCTTCAAATTCGTGAGAAATAGCGATTTTAAACAAACGATTTAGCTTCAAATTCATGTGATATGAACTATTTAACTTCAGATTCATGCGAAATACACGAATTAGCTTTAAATCAAAGCGAAACATACGATGTAACTTCAACATCATGCGAAACACACGATTTCGACTCAAATTCGTGCGAAGTAGAGATTTTAAACAAACGATTTTGCTTCAAATACATGCGAAATGAACAATTTGGCTTCAGATTAATGCGAAATACACGAATTAGCTTTCATTCAACGCGAAACATACGATTTAGCTTCAATATCATGCGATATACATGATTTCGCTTCAAATTCGTGCGAAATAGCGATTTTAAACAAACGATTTAGTTTCAAATTCATGTGATATGAACAATTTAGCTTCAGATTAATGCGAAATACACGAATTAGCTTTAAATCAACGCGAAACATACGAGTTAGCAGAAATATCATGCGATATACACGATTTCGCTTCAAATTCTTGCGAAATAGCGATTTTAAACAAACGATTTAGCTTCAAATTCATGCGAAATGAACAATTTTGCTTCAGATTCATGCGAAATACACGAATTAGCTTTAAATCAATGCGAAACATACGATGTAACTTCAATATCCTGCGAAACACACGATTTCGATTCAAATTCGTGCGAAATAGAGATTTTAAACAAACGATTTAGCTTTAAATTCATGCGAAATGAACAATTTAGCTTCAGATTCATGCGAAATACACGAATTAGCTTTAAATCAACGCGAAACATACGATTTAGCTTCAATATCATGCGATATACACGATTTCGCTTCAAATTCGTGCGAAATAGCGATTTTAAACAAACGATTTAGCTTCAAATTCATGTGATATGAACAATTTAGCTTCAGATTAATGCGAAATACACGAATTAGCTTTAAATCAACGCGAAACATACGATTTAACTTCAATATCATGCGATATACACGATTTCGCTTCAAATTCGTGCGAAATAGCGATTTTAAACAAACAATTTAGCTTCAAATTCATGTAATATGAACAATTTAGCTTCAGATTAATTTCGAAATACACGAATTAGCTTTAAATCAACGCGAAACATACGATTTAGCAGAAATATCATGCGATATACACGATTTCGCTTCAAATTCTTGCGAAATAGCGATTTTAAACAAACGATTTAGCTTCAAATTCATGCGAAATGAACAATTTTGCTTCAGATTCATGCGAAATACACGAATTAGCTTTAAATCAATGCGAAACATACGATATATCGTCAATATCATGCGAAACACACGATTTCGCTTCAAATTCGTGCGAAATAGAGATTTTAAACAAAGATTTAGCTTCAAATTCATGCGAAATGAACAATTTGGCTTCAGATTAATGCGAAATACACGAATTAGCTTTAAATCAACGCGAAACATACGATTTAGCAGAAATATCATGCGATATACACGATTTCGCTTCAAATTCGTGCGAAATAGCGATTTTAATCAAACGATTTAGCTTCAAATTCATGTGATATGAACTATTTAACTTCAGATTCATGCGAAATACACGAATTAGCTTTAAATCAACGCGAAACATACGATTTAACTTCAATATCAAGCGATATACACGATTTCGCTTCAAATTCGTGAGAAATAGCGATTTTAAACAAACGATTTAGCTTCTGTTACGTCCCGCGGCGTCGTTTCCCGAAAAATATATATATTCGCACGAATACCGCGGATCAAGACGTACGTTGCAAACCTTTGGGTACACACGCGACTCGTACGTTCGGTGTATTACCGGGATCTCATGCGTTCGCGAATAGGCGGTTTACAAAAGGCACTCACCGGACGGTCTAGTACATCGGGTCGATAGACCGGGCGACCTCGAGGGCTCGGAGTGCGGCTTGCTTCAAGATGAACGTCGTGTAGCGCCTTCGACGTGGGTCTCCCTTCGCGTAGACTGGAGGGTAGGACGTGGTATCGTCTATGTCGATCGGACGGGGCTCGCTCCACTGGACCAGCTCGACGTATGGATGTCTCACGGCTCGCTGAAGCTGGGCGATGATACGGGCCTCGTAGTTTCGTTGGCGGTTTTTCGGCAAAGCTTCCGAAGCTGATATTTACGACCGGCGCGTTTTGGCATGGGGAGCTTATGTCGCTTAGAAGGACTGTTGTCAGGTTCCAACCGAAAGCCTCAAGTCTCTATACCGAGCATTCAGGGTGAGCTCCGTGCGTATATTAACTTGGCAGTCAGAAGGGTTTAGACAACCGTTCGACCATAGGCGACACTCGTTTCCTTTGCCGTGAAGAAGTTAGGATTGAAGATTGAAGGGTACGACAATAACTAAGTATTAAAGAATATATTCAAGATTAAGATACACTTAGACTCCTAATATTAACTACGACTGGGAGTAGAGTTGAAATAGTAAAGTGCGGGGAGGTCTCCAGAGGAAGTCGTTCCTCGGTGGAGCTGGGAGTAGAACTGACGATCTTCGCTGGTGCTCTGACCTCCTTCGGTTGTGGGGGCGCTGCTGCTCCGGGGAGGTACGAGTGGGGCGTACCGTGTGGTGGGGAATCCTCCGGAGTGGGGATGCCGGGGAATGCTGGTGAGTCGGCTAGCGGAGCGCGTCTTTGGTGTTCTATAGCTAACGCTTGCACACGTCTTACGGTATTACGCATATGGTAACAACAGTGGAAGAGTCGGTAAACGCTTGAACGCTTCTTATGGTATTACTCGTATGGTAACGTTGGTGGAGGTGTCGGTAATGGGTTGAACGGTAGGATGGGTATCGGGAGAGCGTAGGATAGGGGCTCGAATGTAGTATATCTTCCTATAACTAGTTCGGGTTAATATATATAATCTATGTTCTTATGGCTAGGTCGATTTGAAGGCCCGGGCCTGAAAAGGGTGTCAAATTACGATGTAATTTGACACCTATTTCCAAAATTTTTCGAGCGCCCGGCGCTCGACCCGGCAAGGCGTTGGCTTGCCGAATCCGCATTTATATGGTTACATCAATACGTCGGGAGACGTAACACCTCCCTCCCTGGGAGAAAGAAAAATGATGATAGTCATTTTTCTTCCTCGTCTGAGTCGGCGAGGAGAGACCGTTTCTTATACGATACGTATTTATCAGTACGCTCGATAGAGTTTTCAAAGTCGTTAGAGTTCTTTGTTTTTGAGTCCGTTTGCTCTTCCTTATCGACTATAACGCTTGTTAAAGGGATACACTCGGTCGTGGTACACTTGGGGGGCACTTCACTGACACTTTGTTTGTGCTTTAGGTAAAGGCAGAAGTGCGCCAGGGCACTCCACGATGCTGCGAGAAGCTGGAGACTCCACCCGTAGGCCGCGTGTAGAGCGATCCCGTTGAGGATTGTGTTGATGCAAAGTTTGATGATTCGTATGGCCAAGTATATTCCCATGAACCCAGCCATTATGGAGCCGAATTCGATGAAGGTGCCCCATATTTTCTTGCTAGTTGATTCTGCGATCTGTTTCAAGGTGTCCTCATCCATCAGATTGTGCAGTTTCACGGATCCGTCTGCGTACGATCTGCCTGATGCGCCTTGTGCCAGTGCATTTATTACTGCCATCTTTTCGATAGGGAACATGATGTGCTCATTAAGTTTTTGGATGTCTTCCTGTGTGTATATTCCGCCGGTAGCAAGATTTGTTGGGTCAATGTATTTCCATGTAGATGTTGTTATCGGCTGGAGTGGCGGAGGTGGTATACTCTCTACTGGTCGAGGCGTAATCTTGTACCATGCCCCGTGAATTTGGTAGATCGGTGGAATCAATTCGTTGCATACTCTTTTAGTGCCTGTTCTTGTGAGGATATGCGTGCGTGGTGTCAGGAAGAACGAATTGTTTCTATAGGTGACGGGAAGTTCGTCGTAGCACTCCTCTGTCTTCCTGAGGACGCACTGAACGGGTATGCACTTGACGACGTATATGGCTTCTCCGGCGGGAATGGCCATGTAACCGGGCTCTTTTACCAATGTTGTGGCGACTTCTGCCGGTGATATGTGGATTAGTGAGATAACATTTTTCAAGACCTGGCGTTCCAGTGCGCATTTTTGGTTGATGATGTCTCTATACATTGCGATGATTTGGGACCGGAGGTGCTTCTCGATATACACGAATTTCGTGTTTACATAAGTGAATATGTCCAGGCTATTGATCTTGGTTTTGGTGATTGATTTGAATTTTCCTTCTTTGTCTGTTTCTAGGAGGAGCAGCTTCGGGTGTTCGGTCCGGATTAGCGTGTAGCCGCAGATCTGCGTCCGGCCGGTGCTCGTGAGTGCGAATACGGTGTCGCCGGATGCCACTGTGTAAGTTGGAGTGTTGCTGTGGTTTGGTGTGAAGACTTTGGTAGATCTGCCATCGAAGAGGACTTCATATTTGTTGAAGGCGCACTGGTCGGTAGGCATGCTGTCCCAAAAGGTGAATCCGTCTTCCGGATCCGTGCAGTATTCCCTGTCGAGTGTGCACCGGTGTCCTGTGGGTAGGAGTATCTCATTGGTCGAGATTTTGGTTGAGGCGCTGAAGTTTTTGAGAGTGACTCTGATCACTGCTTGCACTATGACTTGGTTCCAAGTGCCGAAAGGGTCGCTATACGTAGTTCCGCCGCATGTTCCGTCCTGCAGAATGGAACCTGCCAGTGTAATACTTCTCGTGGTGGTGCTGTTGCTCATTAGTCCCACTAATTGGTTGTTGGGCGGTAGCACAAGTACGCCTGAGTTATGCATTGTTTTGCATATGTCTCTTGGAGTGTTGAGAAGGTACTGTTGGCGGCCGTTATTCACTACGGACATGTGGGAGTGCTTGCCGCAATAGTAGATGGTCCGATCTATTTCAACTTTGCATTGGAAGGTTGTGGTCTCCTCGAAGTCGACTATCTGGAGGAGCTGAATACTGACGTTTTGGACTGTCGGTTCGGTATCGGAAAATTCGCAGAGCGGTTTGTCTACTGTGGAGAACGTAGTCGCGTTTACGGTCGAACTTCCACAGTCGTAGCCTATCACTGCTGAGGCTGTACGTATGAGAGTGAAGATCAGAAGTGGTGCGGTCATGTTCATGTTGGCGGTGTTGGATGCAGACTGAGGGTTGTCTCGGAGCTCGCTCACTGTTTTATACCGGTGCTGTCCTATGTTCCGAGTGGTGGGGTTTGGGGTTTGGGGTGGGGGCGAACGCGTCTCTGTTACACTTTGCACTCTGAGGTGTCCTGTTGGGGCGTGTTTCAGTTTGTCCGTATGGACCACTCGCGAACCAGACTTATAGTTTATCCTTACATTTCTATCGCTTATACATTCCACAATTTCGTACGGGCCGGAATATTCGTCGTCGAACTTACTTTTACGCGGCTCTTTGAGTAGATACACATTGTCCCCGACGGAAAAGGATTGAGCATTCGTTTTCCTGTCGTAATACTTTTTAGAGCGATACTTTGCGGATTCCAAGTTCTCTCGGGCTTTCCCTACTGTTTCGGAGATTCTTGATTGAAGATTTTCTAAATATTTGTTGTATGACTCGTCTGACGAGTCGTGCATTGCGGTATTTGCTGAGGGAGTCCTAGCTATTGTACCGAAGACAAGCTCGTGAGGGGTGAACAGTGTGCCTTCGTGCGTACTCGTGTTATATGAGAAGGTTGCGAACGGCAGCCACTCGTCCCAGTTTCCCTTCGTTATGTACTGTTTCAGATATTCCGTTAAAACGTGGTGAGAACGTTCTACTGAGCCGTTGCTTTGGGGTCTGAACGCGGTTGTTTTGAATTGTGTGATCTTGAATCGCTTAGCTACATTTCTCATGAGAGAACTGAGAAAATTCGTTCCTTGATCAGTCAGTATACCCTTTGGCGCGCCGAAACGGCAAATAAATTCCTGGGTAAACGCATTCGCGATTTCTATCGCGTTCGCGTTTCTTAGTGGGATGGCTAGGGAGTATTTTGTGAGGAGGTCTTGGATTGTTAAGATGTAGGAGAAGTCGTTAGGTGAAGTGGGAAGCGGGCCTACAATATCCATTGAAACTTTCTCGAAAGCGCTACCGGGCGTGTCAGTTATCGTCATGGGTTGTCTTGTTTTAACGCGGACTAATTTTTTTCGTTGGCATGATTCACACGAATTTACGAATTCTTGGACTTCTTTTTTGAGTGTGGGCCAAAAATATCTTTCCCTGATTCTCCTGTACGTTTTCGTAATGCCTTTGTGTCCCGCGAAGGCTGAGTCGTGGTTTTCAGATATTATGGAGGATCGATCGTTGATCGGGGGTATCCGAACTTCGTTACCGCAGGCGAAAATTTGTGTGTTGGTGTTTGAAAATAGTTCTAAGAGAATTTTGTAAATGCTGATCCAGGGTGTCTCGTCTATTGATATCTTTGATATGCTAAAGGAATCGAGTTGTAGTTCGGTCACGACGTCCAGTATTGATCTGAGAGACTCTGTTATGTTTTCGTGCGAGGCCGCGTGATGTTTTGTGGATTTTATGGGGAGTAGGATTAATTTCTTCTTTCCGGAGTTCAATACTTTTGCCCTGGACAACGTTAGGTTTTCGAGTGGTGGTATTCTACCGGCTGAGAACAGATCTACTGCCCCGGGGTCCACGGGTTGGCCGTCCATTGTTATGAACGCCACCAGGTTATCGTCGCGCATAATCAACCGGTCGCGTGTATGCACGAACGTTCTTCTATTTGGTTTCGCGGGGTGGTTGTATTGTTCGAATATGTTCTCGCTACTGTCGGTTTCCGATTGTGATTCGGGGCTGGACGTGACTGCTCTGTCGGTGGGCGTGTCCACTGTTATCGTAGGAGAGCGAGGAGTGTGCGGAGGGGAATGGGCGGTTGGGGATTGGTGAGATGAAGGCGAGGCGTTGGGTGAAAATGGCAGATCTTTTCGTGAAGATGGCGGGCTAGGTGGCGGTTGGTTGGGGCGGGGAGTGGAAGGAACATTTCGCGATGGTGGCCGTCGGCCGAGGATTGGTGACGGGTTCTGTGGGGTGGGTGGAAGGGGTCGCGGTGGTCGTTTAACGGCGTCGAACATGTCGGAGGACCCAGAGCCGGAGGACATTGGAAGGGTGCTCACGGGGTTGCGTGAAAGCGCGTCTGCGTTTAAATTGGTTTTTCCTGTTTTGTAAGTGATCCGGTAATCGAACTCGGCCAGTTTCAGGCGCCAACGGAGCAGCCTGGACGTAGGGTCTTTGACTGAGTTCATCCACACGAGTGGCTGATGATCTGTGATTAGGTTGAATTTGTGGCCGTAGATGTATGGCCGGAAATATTGCGTACAGTAAATGATGGCTAGGCACTCCTTCTCGATGGTTGAGTAATTTAATTCTGCACCGTGAAGTAGGCGAGATGCGTACGCGATGGGACGATCTTTCCCCTGTTCTCCCTGGCTAAGAATGCCGCCTATGGCATACCCCGAAGCATCTGTTGTTATGTTAAATTCTTTAGAGAAATCTGGATACTGTAATAGCGGCTCCGTGGTCAACACTTCTCGTAACGTGTGAAAGGCGTTTTCCTGTTGTTGACCCCAAACGAACTTGGTGTCCTTTTTTAGCAGCGTGGTTAGTGGTTTCGAGATGTTTGAAAAGTTTTTGATAAACCGTCTGTAATAGCCCGACAGACCAAGGAACTCGCGAAGGCTCTTTACGTTTTTGGGTTTGGGGAATTCTTTGACCGCAATAATTTTCTGTGGACAGGGCTTAACTCCGTCCTCCCCTATTATGTGGCCGAGGTACGCTACCTCGCGGTGCAAAAATCCGCATTTCGACGGTTGTAGTTTAAGGTTCGCGTCCCGCAACCTTTGGGCAAGCTTGTTGAACTTGGACTTGTGCTCTGATAAACTTCTCGCGTAGATAACTATGTCATCCAGGTACACGAAGAGCTCCGTGCCCTGGAGACCCGATAAAATATTGTCCATTAGCCTCTGAAAGGTGGCGGGGGCGTTCCGTAGGCCGAAGGGCATCCTTTTGAACTCGTAGTGTCCGTAAGGGGTTGAGAATGCCGTTTTCGCCGCGTCTTCGGGTTCCATTTCGATCTGGTGGAACCCGCTGGCCAAATCGAAAACGCTAAAATATTTTGCACTGCCGAGTTGATCTAAGATTTCTAGGATGCTTGGTAACGGGTAGGCATCCGGGATCGACTTTTCGTTTAAAGACCTGAAATCGACTACCATACGCCACCTTTTGTTCCCGTCGGCGTCGGGTTTCTTCGGGACAATCCACAAAGGGCTATTGAATGGTGACTTGGAAGGAGCTACGATATTTTGTTCCAACAGCTCCTTCATCTGGTTATTGATTTCCTCTTTGTGGATTGGAGGATATCTATACTGTTTTACATGTACGGGTATTTCGTCGGTTGTTATAATTTTATGTTTTACCGCGTTAGTCTTTCCCAGAGGCTCACCCGGGAGGTGGAAGACGTCGTGGTATTCGTAAATGATTTGGTCGACGTGTGATCTCTCCTCTTTGCTGAGATGACTCGTACTTATTATGTCGGTGATCTCTTTACGTCGCGAGTTAGGAGAGCTGGATTCGAAGTATTGAGCAACTGAATGAATTGAAATTGAATTGGTCTCGCGTGATTCCGCGGTATACTCAATGCCTTCCACCTCCTCCAGCTCCATGGTCGGCATGGGGAGGTCGACAGCCTTGTCCGAAGTGTTTACGCAGTTAACGAATGCTTTTCCGTTAGAGATTTTGACTAAGCAATGCGGCACCATCACGCCTGGTGTTAATTCGCATTTTCTAATGTAGCCTATTTCCGGGCCGGTGGCGTTCACCGCGATACACGCGCTCGCGCGTGGTCCGATAATACACCTATCTGCTGATAAAAACGAGAATTTATTTCCGTTCCAGACCAGGCTTTTGGTTCTGAACGATATCTCTGCCTCTCCCGAGAGGAATGCTGCTCCCAAAATTCCGTCCGCAGGAATTGGGAACGTATCAGGCACCACGTGGAATTCCACCACTGCGTTTGCTATGTTGACGGTGGTAGAACCCAGGGTTGCAACGCTTTCGTCAGTGATCCCCGATATATTAATACTATTCGCGACATCTACGACTATGCTTGGGTTAAGGAGCGATGCCTTGATTATATTCGGCTCGGCTCCAGTGTCGATCATAAATTTTCCGGTGGAAGGAAAGTCGGGGGACGAAACCATTACGTGTGGCACTTTGGTATCGGGGCTTAATGTGACTCGCGACACTCTTCCTCTGGTACAGTGTGTTCGCTCGATAACGTCCGGATCGATTGTGGGCGCGAGTTTTCGGTTACCTCCCGTCGCGGGTTCGGGTGAGACGGGAGGGGCCTCCCGTTTCCCTGCTGTTCGCGTATGCGGTTGTTGTACTCTCGCTTGCGACATTCGTGAATGTCGTGTCCCGGCGTCTTGCAGTAATTGCAAAATTTCTGCTGGTTTCGCGGGTATGAAGAGGAATTACCTTCGCGTCTGGGTGGAGGTATGTATACGTCGCGGCTTGGTGTGGCGTAATTGCTGCGCGGTCGTTCGTAAGAGTCGTTGGTGGGAACTCGACGGTCGGGCTGCGGTGGCGTATCGCGATAAGGTGAGCGCGGCGGTTCGTGGGAACGCGCCTCGCGGAACGGTGCGGGCGACGGTGACCGATATCGGCTTATCTCGGCGCGGATGTTTGGTCTGGTGTCGCGTTGGGTTTCGCCCCGGTTATCGCAGAACCGAACCTCGCGGATGTTATGCTTCTCGTATCTCACCTTATCGAGCTCTAGTTCCTTAAAGACGCTTATCGCTTCGTCATACACGCGGTGGAGAGGTTTATCTCTAAGGGGCCTGAGCTGCGACCGAATCGTGGGAACGGATCCTCGAATGAGGCAGTCCCTCGTGAAGTCATCTATTTCAAATATATCGGTGCGGCTTCTGTTGCAATCGATTATTGCATCGCGCAGATCTTTGACGCGACTAATGTAGTCTAATATGTGTTCGTTCGGACGCATGAAAATATTCGACAACTCTCCGCGATAGTGGTCGACAGTGTGGCATGATCCGAAAACGTTTTTCAATCTGTCGCAAACTCCCGAGACTGTTCTTATAGGCCAGTCTTCTATTGCGATGTATGCGCGTCCGCGTAATTTACTGACTATTAATTTTGCGAGAGTACCTTCCGCGTGTGGAGGAATCAGGGTCCTGGCTCGGAGGCACGTGCGAGTGAATTGGAGGACCGGCGGTTGAGATCCGTCGAACGTGGGTATGGATTCGGCCGCGGCCTTCAATGTTAGTCCGGAATTTTCTGGTTCGGGCATACTGCCTGTGTTCTGATTCGTTATTTCTGAGGCGCCCGAAGAAAGGGGGTTTTGTACGCGCGTTGCTTCGGTTTTTAAGATTTCGAGTTGTTCGCGTAATTGGGCGTTCTCGTTGTGGATGGCTTCGCGGTCTAGGTCCATCTCTGACTGCGCTAGGGATACTTGAGATTGAAATTCCTCCTTTTTCCTCTCTAAGCTATTAGCTTGTTCTAGGTGGCGAGCCTCTTTATTAGCGAGGGTCTTCTGGATCGCGAATAATTCGTCCTGCGTTAACTGTTTGGACTTGAGGTCGTATGTTTGCGAGCGCGTAGAAACCGCTGGAGGATTCGCGGGCATCATGAGAGGTTTAGCGATCCCACCGCTGCCACCAAATTGTTACGTCCCGCGGCGTCGTTTCCCGAAAAATATATATATTCGCACGAATACCGCGGATCAAGACGTACGTTGCAAACCTTTGGGTACACACGCGACTCGTACGTTCGGTGTATTACCGGGATCTCATGCGTTCGCGAATAGGCGGTTTACAAAAGGCACTCACCGGACGGTCTAGTACATCGGGTCGATAGACCGGGCGACCTCGAGGGCTCGGAGTGCGGCTTGCTTCAAGATGAACGTCGTGTAGCGCCTTCGACGTGGGTCTCCCTTCGCGTAGACTGGAGGGTAGGACGTGGTATCGTCTATGTCGATCGGACGGGGCTCGCTCCACTGGACCAGCTCGACGTATGGATGTCTCACGGCTCGCTGAAGCTGGGCGATGATACGGGCCTCGTAGTTTCGTTGGCGGTTTTTCGGCAAAGCTTCCGAAGCTGATATTTACGACCGGCGCGTTTTGGCATGGGGAGCTTATGTCGCTTAGAAGGACTGTTGTCAGGTTCCAACCGAAAGCCTCAAGTCTCTATACCGAGCATTCAGGGTGAGCTCCGTGCGTATATTAACTTGGCAGTCAGAAGGGTTTAGACAACCGTTCGACCATAGGCGACACTCGTTTCCTTTGCCGTGAAGAAGTTAGGATTGAAGATTGAAGGGTACGACAATAACTAAGTATTAAAGAATATATTCAAGATTAAGATACACTTAGACTCCTAATATTAACTACGACTGGGAGTAGAGTTGAAATAGTAAAGTGCGGGGAGGTCTCCAGAGGAAGTCGTTCCTCGGTGGAGCTGGGAGTAGAACTGACGATCTTCGCTGGTGCTCTGACCTCCTTCGGTTGTGGGGGCGCTGCTGCTCCGGGGAGGTACGAGTGGGGCGTACCGTGTGGTGGGGAATCCTCCGGAGTGGGGATGCCGGGGAATGCTGGTGAGTCGGCTAGCGGAGCGCGTCTTTGGTGTTCTATAGCTAACGCTTGCACACGTCTTACGGTATTACGCATATGGTAACAACAGTGGAAGAGTCGGTAAACGCTTGAACGCTTCTTATGGTATTACTCGTATGGTAACGTTGGTGGAGGTGTCGGTAATGGGTTGAACGGTAGGATGGGTATCGGGAGAGCGTAGGATAGGGGCTCGAATGTAGTATATCTTCCTATAACTAGTTCGGGTTAATATATATAATCTATGTTCTTATGGCTAGGTCGATTTGAAGGCCCGGGCCTGAAAAGGGTGTCAAATTACGATGTAATTTGACACCTATTTCCAAAATTTTTCGAGCGCCCGGCGCTCGACCCGGCAAGGCGTTGGCTTGCCGAATCCGCATTTATATGGTTACATCAATACGTCGGGAGACGTAACAGCGAAATACACGAATTAGCTCTAAACCAACGCGAAACATACGATTTAGCAGAAATATCATGCGATATACACGATTTCGCTTCAAATTCGTGAGAAATAGCGATTTTAAACAAACGATTTAGCTTCAAATTCATGTGATATGAACTATTTAACTTCAGATTCATGCGAAATACACGAATTAGCTTTAAATCAAAGCGAAACATACGATGTAACTTCAACATCATGCGAAACACACGATTTCGACTCAAATTCGTGCGAAGTAGAGATTTTAAACAAACGATTTAGTTTCAAATTCATGTGATATGAACAATTTAGCTTCAGATTAATGCGAAATACACGAATTAGCTTTAAATCAACGCGAAACATACGAGTTAGCAGAAATATCATGCGATATACACGATTTCGCTTCAAATTCTTGCGAAATAGCGATTTTAAACAAACGATTTAGCTTCAAATTCATGTGATATGAACTATTTAACTTCAGATTCATGCGAAATACACGAATTAGCTTTAAATCAACGCGAAACATACGATGTAACTTCAATATCATGCGAAACATACGATGTAACTTCAATATCATGCGAAACACACGATTTCGATTCAAATTCGTGCGAAGTAGAGATTTTAAACAAAGATTTAGCTTCAAATTCATGCGAAATGAACAATTTAGCTTCAGATTAATGCGAAATACACGAATTAGCTTTAAATCAACGCGAAACATACGATTTAGCAGAAATATCATGCGATATACACGATTTCGCTTCAAATTCGTGCGAAATAGAGATTTTAAACAAAGATTTAGCTTCAAATTCATGCGAAATGAACAATTTAGCTTCAGATTAATGCGAAATACACGAATTAGCTTTAAATCGACGCGAAACATACGATGTAACTTCAATATCATGCGAAACACACGATTTCGATTCAAATTCGTGCGAAATAGAGATTTTAAACAAACGATTTAGCTTCAAATTCATGAGAAATGAACAATTTAGCTTCAGATTCATGCGAAATACACGAATTAGCTTTAAATCAACGCGAAACATACGATGTAACTTCAATATCATGCTAAACACACGATTTCGATTCAAATTCGTGCGAAATAGCGATTTTAAACAAACGATTTAGCTTCAAATTCATGTGATATGAACAATTTAGCTTCAGATTAATGCGAAATAGACGAATTAGCTCTAAGTCAACGCGAAACATACGATTTAGCAGAAATATCATGCGATATACACGATTTCGCTTCAAATTCGTGCGAAATAGCGATTTTAAACAAACGATTTAGCTTCAAATTCATGTGATATGAACAATTTAGCTTCAGATTAATGCGAAATAGACGAATTAGCTCTAAGTCAACGCGAAACATACGATTTAGCAGAAATATCATGCGATATACACGATTTCGCTTCAAATTCTTGCGAAATAGTGATTTTAAACAAACGATTTAGCTTCAAATTCATGTGATATGAACTATTTAACTTCAGATTAATGCGAAATACACGAATTAGCTTTAAATCAACGCGTAACATACGATTTTGCAGAAATATCATGCGACATACACGATTTCGCTTCAAATTCTTGCGAAATAACGATTTTAAACAAACGATTTAGCTTCAAATTCATGTGATATGAACTATTTAACTTCAGATTCATGCGAAATACACGAATTAGCTTTAAATCAACGCGAAACATACGATTTAACTTCAATATCAAGCGATATACACGATTTCGCTACAAATTCGTGAGTAATAGCGATTTTAAACAAACGATATAGCTTCAATTCATGCGAAATGAACAATTTAGATTCAGATTCATGCGAAATACACGAATTAGCTTTAAATCAACGCGAAACATACGATTTAGCAGAAATATCATGCGATATACACGATTTCGCTTCAAATTCGTGCGAAATAGCGATTTTAATCAAACGATTTAGCTTCAAATTCATGTGATATGAACTATTTAACTTCAGATTCATGCGAAATACACGAATTAGCTTTAAATCAACGCGAAACATACGATTTAACTTCAATATCAAGCGATATACACGATTTCGCTTCAAATTCGTGAGAAATAGCGATTTTAAACAAACGATTTAGCTTCAAATTCATGCGAAATGAACAATTTAGCTTCAGATTCATGCGAAATACATGAATTAGCTTTAAATCAACGCGAAACATACGATTTAGCTTCAATATCATGCGATATACACGATTTCGATTCAAATTCGTGCGAAATAGCGATTTTAAACAAACGATTTAGCTTCAAATTCATGTGGTATGAACAAATTAGCTTCAGATTAATGCGAAATACACGAATTAGCTCTAAATCAACGCGAAACATACGATTTAGCAGAAATATCATGCGATATACACGATTTCGCTTCAAATTCGTGAGAAATAGCGATTTTAAACAAACGATTTAGCTTCAAATTCATGTGATATGAACTATTTAACTTCAGATTCATGCGAAATACACGAATTAGCTTTAAATCAAAGCGAAACATACGATGTAACTTCAACATCATGCGAAACACACGATTTCGACTCAAATTCGTGCGAAGTAGAGATTTTAAACAAACGATTTTGCTTCAAATTCATGCGAAATGAACAATTTGGCTTCAGATTAATGCGAAATACACGAATTAGCTTTCATTCAACGCGAAACATACGATTTAGCTTCAATATCATGCGATATACATGATTTCGCTTCAAATTCGTGCGAAATAGCGATTTTAAACAAACGATTTAGTTTCAAATTCATGTGATATGAACAATTTAGCTTCAGATTAATGCGAAATACACGAATTAGCTTTAAATCAACGCGAAACATACGAGTTAGCAGAAATATCATGCGATATACACGATTTCGCTTCAAATTCTTGCGAAATAGCGATTTTAAACAAACGATTTAGCTTCAAATTCATGCGAAATGAACAATTTTGCTTCAGATTCGTGCGAAATACACGAATTAGCTTTAAATCAATGCGAAACATACGATGTAACTTCAATATCCTGCGAAACACACGATTTCGATTCAAATTCGTGCGAAATAGAGATTTTAAACAAACGATTTAGCTTTAAATTCATGCGAAATGAACAATTTAGCTTCAGATTCATGCGAAATACACGAATTAGCTTTAAATCAACGCGAAACATACGATTTAGCTTCAATATCATGCGATATACACGATTTCGCTTCAAATTCGTGCGAAATAGCGATTTTAAACAAACGATTTAGCTTCAAATTCATGTGATATGAACAACTTAGCTTCAGATTAATGCGAAATACACGAATTAGCTTTAAATCAACGCGAAACATACGATTTAACTTCAATATCATGCGATATACACGATTTCGCTTCAAATTCGTGCGAAATAGCGATTTTAAACAAACAATTTAGCTTCAAATTCATGTAATATGAACAATTTAGCTTCAGATTAATTTCGAAATACACGAATTAGCTTTAAATCAACGCGAAACATACGATTTAGCAGAAATATCATGCGATATACACGATTTCGCTTCAAATTCTTGCGAAATAGCGATTTTAAACAAACGATTTAGCTTCAAATTCATGCGAAATGAACAATTTTGCTTCAGATTCATGCGAAATACACGAATTAGCTTTAAATCAATGCGAAACATACGATATATCGTCAATATCATGCGAAACACACGATTTCGCTTCAAATTCGTGCGAAATAGCGATTTTAAACAAACGATTTAGCTTCAAATTCATGCGAAATGAACAATTTAGCTTCAGATTAATGCGAAATACACGAATTAGCTTTACATCAACGCGAAACATACGATTTAGCAGAAATATCATGCGATATACACGATTTCGCTTCAAATTCGTGCGAAATAGCGATTTTAAACAAACGATTTAGCTTCAAATTCATGTGATATGAACTATTTAACTTCAGATTCATGCGAAATACACGAATTAGCTTTAAATCAACGCGAAACATACGATTTAACTTCAATATCAAGCGATATACATGATTTCGCTTCAAATTCGTGAGAAATAGCGATTTTAAACAAACGATTTAGCTTCAAATTCATGCGAAATGAACAATTTAGCTTCAGATTCATGCGAAATACACGAATTAGCTTTAAATCAACGCGAAACATACGATTTAGCTTCAATATCATGCGATATACACGATTTCGATTCAAATTCGTGCGAAATAGCGATTTTAAACAAACGATTTAGCTTCAAATTCATGTGGTATGAACAATTTAGCTTCAGATTAATGCGAAATACACGAATTAGCTTTAAATCAACGCGAAACATACGAGTTAGCAGAAATATCATGCGATATACACGATTTCGCTTCAAATTCTTGCGAAATAGCGATTTTAAACAAACGATTTAGCTTCAAATTCATGCGAAATGAACAATTTTGCTTCAGATTCATGCGAAATACACGAATTAGCTTTAAATCAATGCGAAACATACGATGTAACTTCAATATCCTGCGAAACACACGATTTCGATGCAAATTCGTGCGAAATAGAGATTTTAAACAAACGATTTAGCTTTAAATTCATGCGAAATGAACAATTTAGCTTCAGATTCATGCGAAATACACGAATTAGCTTTAAATCAACGCGAAACATACGATTTAGCTTCAATATCATGCGATATACACGACTTCGCTTCAAATTCGTGCGAAATAGCGATTTTAAACAAACGATTTAGCTTCAAATTCATGTGATATGAACAATTTAGCTTCAGATTAATGCGAAATACACGAATTAGCTTTAAATCAACGCGAAACATACGATTTAACTTCAATATCATGCGATATACACGATTTCGCTTCAAATTCGTGCGAAATAGCGATTTTAAACAAACAATTTAGCTTCAAATTCATGTAATATGAACAATTTAGCTTCAGATTAATTTCGAAATACACGAATTAGCTTTAAATCAACGCGAAACATACGATTTAGCAGAAATATCATGCGATATACACGATTTCGCTTCAAATTCTTGCGAAATAGCGATTTTAAACAAACGATTTAGCTTCAAATTCATGCGAAATGAACAATTTTGCTTCAGATTCATGCGAAATACACGAATTAGCTTTAAATCAATGCGAAACATACGATATATCGTCAATATCATGCGAAACACACGATTTCGCTTCAAATTCGTGCGAAATAGAGATTTTAAACAAAGATTTAGCTTCAAATTCATGCGAAATGAACA
Organism: Megalopta genalis; assembly: GCF_051020955.1. NCBI lineage: Eukaryota > Metazoa > Arthropoda > Insecta > Hymenoptera > Halictidae > Megalopta > Megalopta genalis. Next base: position 4,883 of record NW_027478073.1, on the reverse strand, counting down.
ATTTGGCTTCAGATTAATGCGAAATACACGAATTAGCTTTCATTCAACGCGAAACATACGATTTAGCTTCCATATCATGCGATATACATGATTTCGCTTCAAATTCGTGCGAAATAGCGATTTTAAACAAACGATTTAGTTTCAAATTCATGTGATATGAACAATTTAGCTTCAGATTAATGCGAAATACACGAATTAGCTTTAAATCAATGCGAAACATACGATGTAACTTCAATATCATGTGAAACACACGATTTCGATTCAAATTCGTGCGAAATAGAGATTTTAAACAAACGATTTAGCTTTAAATTCATGCGAAATGAACAATTTAGCTTCAGATTCATGCGAAATACACTAATTAGCTTTAAATCAACGCGATACATACGATTTAGCTTCAATATCATGCGATATACACGATTTCGCTTCAAATTCGTGCGAAATAGCGATTTTAAACAAACGATTTAGCTTCAAATTCATGTGATATGAACAATTTAGCTTCAGATTAATGCGAAATACACGAATTAGCTTTAAATCAACGCGGAACATACGATTTAGCTTCAATATCATGCGAAACACACGATTTCGATTGAAATTCGTGCGAAATAGCGATTTTCAACAAACGATTTAGCTTCAAATTCATGCGAAATGAACAATTTAGCTTCAGATTCATGCGAAATACACGAATTAGCTTTAATCAACGCGAAACATACGATTTAGCTTCAATATCATGCGATATACACGATTTCGCTTCAAATTCGTGCGAAATAGCGATTTTAAACAAACAATTTAGCTTCAAATTCATGTAATATGAACAATTTAGCTTCAGATTAATTTCGAAATACACGAATTAGCTTTAAATCAACGCGAAACATACGATTTAGCAGAAATATCATGCGATATACACGATTTCGCTTCAAATTCTTGCGAAATAGCGATTTTAAACAAACGATTTAGCTTCAAATTCATGCGAAATGAACAATTTTGCTTCAGATTCATGCGAAATACACGAATTAGCTTTAAATCAATGCGAAACATACGATATATCGTCAATATCATGCGAAACACACGATTTCGCTTCAAATTCGTGCGAAATAGAGATTTTAAAGAAAGATTTAGCTTCAAATTCATGCGAAATGAACAATTTAGCTTCAGATTAATGCGAAATACACGAATTAGCTTTAAATCAACGCGAAACATACGATTTAGCTTCAATATCATGCGAAACACACGATTTCGATTGGAATACGTGCGAAATAGCGATTTTCAACAAAGGATTTAGCTTCAAATTCATGCGAAATGAACAATTTAGTTTCAGATTAATGCGAAATACACGAATTAGCTTTAAATCAACGCGAAACATACGATTTAGCTTCAAAATCATGCGAAACACACGATTTCGCTTCAAATTCGTGCGAAATAGCGATTTTAAACAATCGATTTAGTTTCCAATTCATGCGAAATGATCAATTTAGCTTCAGACTCATGCGAAATACACGAATTAGCTTCAAATGAACGCGAAACAAACGATTTAACTTCAATATCAAACGATATAGACTACTTCGCTTCAAATTCGTGCGAAATAGCGATTTTAAACAAACGATTTAGCTACAAATTCATGTGATATGAACAATTTAGCTTCAGATTAATGCGAAATGCACGAAATAGCTTTAAATCAACGAGAAACATACGATTTAGCAGAAATATCATGCGATATACACGAATTCGCATCAAATTCTTGCGAAATAGCGATTTTAAACAAACCATTTAGCTTCAAATTCATGTGATATGAGCTATTTTACTTCAGATTCATGCGAAATACACAAATTAGCTGTAAATCAACGCGAAACATACGATTTAACTTCAATATCAAGCGATATACACGATTTCGCTACAAATTCGTGAGAAATAGCGATTTAAACAACGATTTAGCTTCAAATTCATGCGAAATGAACAATTTAGCTTCAGATTCATGCGAAATACACGAATTAGCTTTAAATCAACGCGAAACATACGATTTAGTAGAAATATCATGCGATATACACGATTTCGCTTCAAATTCTTGCGAAATAGCGATTTTAAACAAACGATTTAGCTTCATATTCATGCGAAATGAACAATTTTACTTCAGATTCATGCGAAATACACGAATTAGCTTTAAATCAAAGCGAAACATACGATTTATCGTCAATATCATGCGAAACACACGATTTCGCTTCAAATTCGTGCGTAATAGAGATTTTAAACAAAGATTTAGCTTCAAATTCATGCGAAATGAACAATTTAGCTTCAGATTCATGCGAAATACACGAATCAGCTTTAAATCAACGCGAAACATACGATTTAACTTCAATATCAAGCGATATACACGATTTCGCTTCAAATTCGTGAGAAATAGCGATTTTAAACAAACGATTCAGCTTCAAATTCACGCGAAATGAACAATTTAGCTTCAGATTCATTCGAAATACACGAATTAGCTTTAAATCAACGCGAAACATACGATTTAGCTTCAATATCATGCGATATGCACGATTTCGCTTCAAATTCGTGCGAAGTAGAGATTTTAAACAAAGATTTAGCTTCAAATTCATGTGATATGAACTATTTAACTTCAGATTAATACGAAATACACGAATTAGATTTAAATCAACGCGAAACATACGATTTAGCTTCAATATCATGCGAAACACACGATTTCGATTGAAATTCGTGCGAAATAGCGATTTTCAACAAACGATTTAGCTCCAAATTCATGCGAAATGAACAATTTAGCTTCAGATTAATGCGAAATACACGAATTAGCTTTAAATCAACGCGAAACATACGATTTAACTTCAATATCATGCGATATACACGATTTCGCTTCAAATTCGTGCGAAATAGCGATTTTAAACAAACAATTTAGCTTCAAATTCATGTAATATGAACAATTTAGCTTCAGATTAATTTCGAAATACACGAATTAGCTTTAAATCAACGCGAAACATACGATTTAGCAGAAATATCATGCGATATACACGATTTCGCTTCAAATTCTTGCGAAATAGCGATTTTAAACAAACGATTTAGCTTCAAATTCATGCGAAATAAACAATTTTGCTTCAGATTCATGCGAAATACACGAATTAGCTTTAAATCAATGCGAAACATACGATATATCGTCAATATCATGCGAAACACACGATTTCGCTTCAAATTCGTGCGAAATAGAGATTTTAAACAAAGATTTAGCTTCAAATTCATGCGAAATGAACAATTTGGCTTCAGATTAATGCGAAATACACGAATTAGCTTTCATTCAACGCGAAACATACGATTTAGCTTCCATATCATGCGATATACATGATTTCGCTTCAAATTCGTGCGAAATAGCGATTTTAAACAAACGATTTAGTTTCAAATTCATGTGATATGAACAATTTAGCTTCAGATTAATGCGAAATACACGAATTAGCTTTAAATCAATGCGAAACATACGATGTAACTTCAATATCATGTGAAACACACGATTTCGATTCAAATTCGTGCGAAATAGAGATTTTAAACAAACGATTTAGCTTTAAATTCATGCGAAATGAACAATTTAGCTTCAGATTCATGCGAAATACACTAATTAGCTTTAAATCAACGCGATACATACGATTTAGCTTCAATATCATGCGATATACACGATTTCGCTTCAAATTCGTGCGAAATAGCGATTTTAAACAAACGATTTAGCTTCAAATTCATGTGATATGAACAATTTAGCTTCAGATTAATGCGAAATACACGAATTAGCTTTAAATCAACGCGGAACATACGATTTAGCTTCAATATCATGCGAAACACACGATTTCGATTGAAATTCGTGCGAAATAGCGATTTTCAACAAACGATTTAGCTTCAAATTCATGCGAAATGAACAATTTAGCTTCAGATTCATGCGAAATACACGAATTAGCTTTAAATCAACGCGAAACATACGATTTAGCTTCAATATCATGCGATATACACGATTTCGCTTCAAATTCGTGCGAAATAGCGATTTTAAACAAACAATTTAGCTTCAAATTCATGTAATATGAACAATTTAGCTTCAGATTAATTTCGAAATACACGAATTAGCTTTAAATCAACGCGAAACATACGATTTAGCAGAAATATCATGCGATATACACGATTTCGCTTCAAATTCTTGCGAAATAGCGATTTTAAACAAACGATTTAGCTTCAAATTCATGCGAAATGAACAATTTTGCTTCAGATTCATGCGAAATACACGAATTAGCTTTAAATCAATGCGAAACATACGATATATCGTCAATATCATGCGAAACACACGATTTCGCTTCAAATTCGTGCGAAATAGAGATTTTAAAGAAAGATTTAGCTTCAAATTCATGCGAAATGAACAATTTAGCTTCAGATTAATGCGAAATACACGAATTAGCTTTAAATCAACGCGAAACATACGATTTAGCTTCAATATCATGCGAAACACACGATTTCGATTGGAATACGTGCGAAATAGCGATTTTCAACAAAGGATTTAGCTTCAAATTCATGCGAAATGAACAATTTAGTTTCAGATTAATGCGAAATACACGAATTAGCTTTAAATCAACGCGAAACATACGATTTAGCTTCAAAATCATGCGAAACACACGATTTCGCTTCAAATTCGTGCGAAATAGCGATTTTAAACAAACGATTTAGTTTCCAATTCATGCGAAATGATCAATTTAGCTTCAGACTCATGCGAAATACACGAATTAGCTTCAAATGAACGCGAAACAAACGATTTAACTTCAATATCAAACGATATAGACTACTTCGCTTCAAATTCGTGCGAAATAGCGATTTTAAACAAACGATTTAGCTACAAATTCATGTGATTATAT